>NC_134473.1:28649585-28689899 GCF_964194025.1 Convolutriloba macropyga
CGCAACATTTCCTCGAGAAAATAATTATTTTTAGAATATCTGCATTTAACAGTAAAGTCTTTGAAGAAATTGACATTGATACCAATTTTGTATCGATCTACATAGCATGTCCATTGTCCAACATTAAGTCAACAAAAAACCAGAATAGCATAAGCTCTTAACCCCCCAAATAAATTGAGGCTCGGAAAACTTTTATCGAAAAGAATTTTTCAGCTATTTTTTTAACAGAACAGCTTTTAGGTTTGATGAGATTCAACTCTATATGAATAGAGCATTGACATGATAATAGCAGTGAACATAGCTAGGTTCATAATAGTACGAGCAAGATCGAAAACATAATGGCCAAAAGGGCGCTTAGCCGTCAGTCAGAAAGGATTTAACCAACAGTTTAGGTATTTAGTATCTGCAATATATATATATATATATATATATATATATATATAAAATATACATAATTTAGTTTGTCTGATAAACCATAATACTTTTTGTATAATTTTTTAGACTCTGCATCATTCAAGAATTTTGCTACCAGTTAAGGAGGCATGCAATTCTCTATATAGAAAACAATACCTACTTGTACAAAAAATTTAAATGACTTTTTGCCATCTTTGATTCATGTTCTTATGAAAACGATTTGTGTTTTATGGACAAAGGATTTTCTTATCTACCATAGCCGAATATACAATTCTATAAGCGTAATCCCCAACTCAATTTTTTAAAAAATGGTTTTTGGCGCAATGAGTATTTAAATGTTAGAAACGTTACTTCTCTTTCATTAGAGATAGTTGGCAAGAACTTTTCCTTGTAATCCAATAATACCATGCAGCTGTACTTTGTATATCTGCTCGTGAACTCTTTCTTTGATGCCATTGATGGTACAATTTTTTTTTGTTACATATTTTGCTAATAAAATAGCCAGGCTTTTTTCAACATTTCGAGGAAAAAATTGACATCTTCTGAAGCAAAAGCTTCATTATTGATCTTTTTCATTTGCTTGAGAATAAAAAAAACTCTGTGAACAAGTTGAGATACTTGGTCGTGTGTGTTTATTATGTAGAAGCACTTAAGAGTAGGCAGATTGTGAAAACTTGAAAAAAGAATGGAAAGATATTGAACATTTCACGCAACAATTCCTCGAGAAAATAATTAATTTAAAATATCTGCAATTAACAGTACAGTCTTTGAAGAAATTGACATTGATGCCCATTTTGTATCGATCTGCAAAACATCTCCATTGTCCAACATCAGGTCAACCAAAACCAGAATAGCATAAGCTCGTAACCCCCAAATAAATTGAGGCTCGGAAAAATCAGCAGTCAACGTAGAGCAAAATAACCAAAATTTTAGATAGAGTGACTGGAAAATATCAAAAGAATTTTTCAGCTTTTTTTTAGCAGAACAGCTTTTATGTTTGATGAGATTCAATTCTATATGAATAGAGCATTGACATGATAATAGCAATGAACATAGCTAGGTTCATAATAGCAAGACCAAGATCGAAGACATAATGGCCAAAAGGGCGCTTAGCCGTCAACCAGAAAGGATTTAGCCAATAATTTAGTTATATATATTTATATATATATATATATATATATATATATATATATATTAATACATATATATATATATATATATATATATATATATATATATATATAAATATATATATATATATATATATATATATATATATATATATAATTTTTTTTTCTGACAAATCATAATACTTTTTGTATAATTTGAGACTGTGCATAATTTAAGAAATTTCCTACCAGTTAAGGAGGCATGCAATTCTCTATATAGACAACAATACAGCTACTTGTAAAAAAAATTAAATGACTTTTTGCCATCTTTGAGTCATTTTCTTATGAAAACGATTTGTGTTCTATAGACAAAGGAGTTCTTTCATCTAATATAGCTGAATATACAATTCTATAAGCGTAAACCTCAACTAAATTTTTTTAGAAATGGTTTTTGGCGCAAGTTGTATATAAATGTTTGAAACGTTACTTGTCTTTCATCAGAGATAGCTGGCAAGAATTTTTCCCTGTAATCCAATAATGCCATGCAGCTGTATTCTGTATATCTGCTCGTGAACACTTTTTTTGATGCCATTGATGGTACAAACCTTCATCTTTTGCTCGAAAAATTGCAATACCACTTTTCAATGCTTTGAGGAAAAAATTCACATCTTCTTTGCCCCAGGCAAAAATTTCATCAAGTTTGCCCAAGTTGTTGAAATCTGAGTTTACAATGCATAGCATTCCAAAACTGTGTACTCGCCATAGACCAGTTGAACTGTTTCGATCGGACGTGAAATCTTCTCTCAAATCAAAATTTCTCTGGGATGTTTTCTGATGTGGGTTTTTCTGGTGCCAAAATATGGGAAAATAGACACTTTGAGATTCAATGGTTAATGATTTGCATCGTTTCAGGAATGGTTCGGTGGCCAATACGTCGATATCTGTAAAGAAGATAAGAACGTCTCTTCTGAACAGCTCGGCAGCTTCCTTTGCTCCTCTATTGAGAAACATCCCACGTGAAAACAAATCGGCATTGTTGAAAACCTTAAATCATAAGTTCGTGAACGATTTACGTCGGATGAACCGGAAGAAATGATCTTTGCTTGAAATCCGTGAATTACGTTCAAATATAAATACTATATGTAGAGAATTAAAAAGCACGGATGAAACTTAAATTAGGTATATCTGCAGAATTGTTAATTTTTTTAAATAACTGAAACGGCAAATTACGCGACAAAGTATTTCGAATTCCATTCATTTGTGAGAAACTTCCCTGGCATCCTGAAAAAATTTTTAGGACAAAAGTGATAAAATATGATAGATAGACTTCAGAAAGCCACTGGCTGTCAGGCATTAGAAACTGGGAAATTTCTCCCAAATACAAATCTTTAACCCTTTCCTATATTAAAAAAACTAAAGTCGTTTTTACCAGTTTCTAGGTTTCTGAAAAAAATGCTGTTTCATCCGTGTTAATTTCTCTTGTATAAATGAAAGCAAAAATTACCGGAGAGAAGTATAGTGTTTGAATCAATGGAAAAGGAAGCAGAAATGAAACAAAGCAGAGCTATCAAATTTTTTACTGGGAACAGTGGGACACTTTTTTAAGGAAAAAATGTAAACACTAGTGCACAGAGAGCATTATTATTGCAGCTAAAAGTAAGAGTTACTCGAATTGAGAAAAAGCTGGAAATTGATGCCACTCCCTTCTGTTGAGCAAAAAGACTTTCAATTTCAGTGGTAAATTTAATGTTGAAATATCACTTAAAATTTTTGATTCACAACATTACCAAATAAACAGTTGAGCGATTTGATGCTATAAACAGGTTTTCAAAGACAGAAAAAAAGGGTTATTAAACGGCCCATGCATTGCAATAAGTTAACAAACAAACATAATACCTTCAAGCAGGAATAATTCAAAAAGTGTTCCATTCAAATTGCTTTGTCTTTTTGTTTAAAATTGAATAGTATCAAACTAGACCGGTTGAAAAAACTTGCTAGACCGCGAGATATGCAGTCCGTCTTATGCAGGGTAGTCTAGTCTGATAAAAGACAAATCGAAGGCAAGAATATATGCCTAGGACCTGTCGAGTGCTATAAGTCTTAATTTTAAGTTGGGGGGCTGAAAGAGTTAAATTACAAAAGAATGATATAAAAGTACATCTTACTAATTACCAGTTGCGTTGTAGTATTATCGGGATGAGCTCAATGACGATTGTTATCAACCTTCTTGTGTTGTAAAACTTAAAAAAATTTACTGAAATAATTGTTGGTTATTGTATAAGTTGTTTACTGTTTAAACAGTATATATTCGAAGATGTTTTAGTTGAAAATTTCTGTTAAGGAAAAAGAGCCGTTGTCTGCGGCTTTCTGTGAGTTCAATAATAATTCTTATCCTGCTTCTTTTCCTCATTAACTTCGGTGAAGCATTGGGCCGATAGGGGGCGGAAAAACCACGTTCGCGTCCATAGTGAAACGGTTTCCTAATTTTCCTATTGGCCGAGAAATTGAGAGAAAAATTTCTGCTCATCTCATGAAACTATTATTGCTCTCTCCTTTAAAAAAAAATTAAAAAAGCGGGAGCCTTCGAGCCTGTTCCATCCTTGCGTAGGCGCCTGATATCTTCCCTTCTGCTTTAAAAAACCAGATGAAAGGGAGGTTTCTGCGGGGGGAACTATTGCTTTTCGCTTGATCCACCTGCACAGTTCTTAGCAATTTCCATGAGTTGCAAAGGTCACTCAAAAGGCAGGGGAAGTGAGCAGTATTATCGGCGCCTACTTAAATTTAGTTCAAGTTCCAGTTTGAATTTGGTCCGGGATAATCCAGGCCTAAGTTGAGGCTCGTTTAATAATTAGAGCTTAAAGGCTCAAATGTTAATATATTGTTAGCCTAAACGCGCGTTAATTTGTTTGGCGGGTGCTCAAAGTAGTGGTAGTTAACGCTTTAAAGTATGCGGTTAATACGCCGGGTTGTTTAATTAACCGCTCTTAATTTAGCGGCCTTAATACTACAGCTCACACCGATTTTTAACAGAAAAAAAAATTGAATAAAAAAAGAAACCTACTGCATCGTATATAATTTTATTTCATATAGGGAGTTAAGGAAGGGTTTATTTTCTCTTTTATTCGCAGTCTTTGGTACATTGGTTTTGTACAATGAGTGGCATCGTTCTCGAGTAGAGTTGAATTTGTTGTTGTTGGAGAGTGGTTCACGAAAACGAAGGGGGCCAGATGGTCCATACTGTTAAAATGGGTATTGTTAAAATGGGTACACACAAATGACCACATTGGTAGCCGCGGTAGCAAAAATTTGATTGCAAAAGGCGATGAACGGTGGTTGTAAAAAGTGAATAACAAAAGGCGATTTGCTAGTCAGAGTATAAAATTTTAAGTTTCTATATTGAAAATGGATCGGCTTCATGCTAGATGAGTTTTAACAGTTGAAGGTTCACGCTAGTTTCATCTGACTAAAATTACTTTTGATCCACATCTATTCATTGTCAATGATATGGACTTCCTGGACATCTTGACTGTCATCGTATGACTCTGGGGTCTTCTCGTGCTTAGAGATCAGTGACTTTATTAGCTTTTTTTGTTTCTGCCTCTTCTTTTTTTTCTTTTTCTAACTTGCAGGTCAATTGTTTGATTTGTTCACCTTATTCCTTGTTTGCCATTCCTAACTTTTTGTTAGCCGACTTTATTGCAAGATGCTTCTGAGCAAATGCTTTGTTAATTTGCTTCAGGTTGCTTTCTTCTGTAACTTTTTTGTAAGAACGTACTGCCTTCTCCAGTATACATCAGTTGTTGCTTTTCCTTTCTCTGTATTGTTCACTTGCAGACTTTTGAATTTTATTTGCAGTTCCTGCAATTCCGTCTCTCTGATGAACAATTCCTGTCTGAATCTCGTATTTTCCGAAATTAAGGAGTATCTCGTGATTTCGTTCTGTTCATTAGTTGAAGGGAAAGCAGTTATAGCCGCATATAGTACATTAGCGCAAATGTCCAGCTGATTGTTCCTAATATTATACATTTTTGTGGTCGGATTTCGGTTTTAAATCCTCCATACATTTTGGTTGTTGCTCAAAGCGAAGTCTTTTAGAACTGGTAGTTCGCGTGCTTTCATAAAGAGTTCTTCTCCTGTAATGATATTGCTCACTTTAACTCTTTCGGATACGGCGAATTTATTATACTCAGTTTTTAGCGCATATTTGAGGTTTGTAACAAACCTGGGGTTTTCAGAGTTCATTTTTGCTTCTCTTGTTTTCTGTATGTCTAGGCAATGAGCGATGTTATTTATATCATCTTCCGTTAACAGATCGTCAATATTTGACATTTTCTTGACTTTTTCAGCGTGACCGGTTCGATGATTTCCTATAACTATTCTCTTCCGATTGACTATTCAATTGTTTTGCGGATCATATTGACTGGAAATCGATGGAGGTGCAATGGTTGTAGTAACTGGTTGTGTTTTCTGAGATTTAAATGGAGGCTTTGAGAAAATAGGAGGCTGAGAAGAATGGATTTGTGTTTGTTCCTGTTGTATTGTCATTTGTTGATGTTGACTGGGGATTAACACGCTTGCGAGTGTGGGTCTGGCAGTCATTGTGAGTGTTTCCTAGTTAATGATCTAAAATGTTTTGATTTTGGTTAGCCTGTGTCATTAATATCACACATTATGGCATTTTATAATTGCTTGCAATTATCTTGCTAATGAGAGTAAAATGTAATGTAAAAAATTGGTAAATAGTTTTTGAAGTTTTTGAAGTTTTTGAAGTTTTTAGTAAAGTTTTACTTTTTCTGTTTCTATTTGTCTCTTTTCTTAGTAAATTGTTTAGAAAGTTGTTTTCCTTTGCTGATTGCAATATATTGGAGATTTTATAGTTTTTATTTTTTGTTTTGTTTGTGGCTCAGCACGGGTAAAAATAGAAAATTTGAAAATAATAGGGTACAAAACTAAATGCACATAAAAGGATTTTTGTTGCCCATTTTGCACCATGACATCTGAGGTGTCTATTTTTTGTTATCGCTTATTGCGTACGTGTTCTTCTGCATGAATAACAAATAAAATAATCTGTGATTGTGAATGCCAAACATGGTCTTAAACATACTGGGCATTTTGGTTTTGATTTTTTATAGAGGGCGTCTTGGCATGGCATGCATATGTAGTGCGGGTTCTCATTTGGTACGGGTTTATGTAATTTCACAAATTTCGCGCAAACTTGAGAGCAATTAGGACATTTAATTTTTGATTTATGGGTAAGCCAACGGGGTATTTGGAAGGATGAAGGGGATATTCCCATTTTTGAGATAAAAGATTTTTGAAAATTTTGCAAGTTTTGATTAAAAAGGGGGGAGTCAATAAAAAAAAATTATACTTATGTCAGGCGGGCAGCCCTGACACAAGTACGTCTTTCTCCGCTGCCCGGAGGTGTGAACTTGGGGAGTGTGTCACACTATATACTGCTGCAACGACCCGTGCAGCTGGGGAGACAACCATGCCGAGCTGAAAGAAGGAATTTGTTCGGGATTTTTATCGTGTTGGTGCACCACCGTAGATATAAGCCCATAAGATGAATTTAGTCCCTCTTCAAGGAAGGGAAGAAGAATTTGAAATATGGCGCAAAAAATTAGGATAGTCATGGAAATAGCCATGAAGGAGGTGATTAAATGGATGAAATTTTAGTTAAACATTCTAAATTATGTTTATAAATTTTATCGGAATTTTTTCGGTCTCGAAATTTTTATGGGAAGTTTGTTTCTTTTAGATGTTTAATGTTTTAGCGCATATTGTACAGGCTGAGTAATCATTAGCACAACTTTTGCAGTAGTTAACTGGAATATGTGTTGAAAAATGAAGGACTTTTGCAATGGAGTACTGTAATTTCATTGCTTTGCAGGGTCCACACTGGAACCATAGGAAGATTGAAAAAATGATGTTGAATGTTGTACATTTTGGGCACATATCATATCCCATATCTGTAATTACATGTTTGTAACATATTAAACACGCTACAAGTGTTTGTTCATTTTCATCTTCTGCATGTAATTTTTTGAAAACGGTTACTTTTTCATGACAAAGCAAACACGGAAGTGGTCCCTGTATTGGTTTTGGTTTACTTATATGGAGGTTTTGGGTACTCATGTTTAAAAATTGTAAGGATTTTTTAATTCTATGTTATTGATCGTCGTTCTTGCGGGAATTGTGGAGCTTGGATGGCAATGAGGAGGAAAAAAGGGTAAAAGGGAGACTAATGACGACAAGGAAGAATGTAATTTTTTGTAATTTCTATGTAATTTTTTGAAATTTCTGCAGGGTAAATAGCAAATAGGGCATTCGATCTTGGGGATTGTGTCAATTTGGGGTGCTTGAAAAGTGATTAATACGTTTCCAATGTAGGTTTTTGAAAAGAGAAATTGTATTACCAATGGTTTAATGTTGTTGGAAGTGGTGACTTTAGGTCTAATATTTTGAAGAAAAATTCCCAATGGGGGTGATCTAGTTCTATTGTTATAGTTTCACATTTTTTGGTGGTAATTTTACAATAATGAATCTTTATAGATGGTACAAATCCGAAGTTTGTCATCGTAAAGTTCTGTTCAACTAGCCTAATCTTTACCAAGTTGTTATTGAAATAAAGAAACATTTTGCTGATTTCAGTTTATTTGGTTCGATACATCGATTTTGACGGAACAAAAAGAAGAGGGAATAGGGCAAAACTTTTTGTTTTGGAGAGGCAAAAAATCTGTTTTTATTGGATGATGCTTTGTATTGTCAACCAAGCGCTCATTGAATTGGAAGAGCATTATAGGATATCTAAATCAAAGGAATAGGATTCGTTACATCCAAAGTGTCACATAGATTTGTAAAAAATGGCCAATATGGGGAAGCTGGTGATAATGTAATGGAATCATCAGTCCAAGTTTCTAAGTATTCAAAATGCAAAATCAATAAAGGAATGATTTGATCGTTCTCTGTTTTTATGAAGGATTTTTCAAAAAATTGTATTTGTATAAGACAGTCTTTATAAGGAAAAATCGTATTTTTTAGAAAAATAGACCAGTTGAGGGAGTTTGAAAGTACTGTTTTGTCTGGTAGATAAGAAAAAATGAAATCCAGAAACTTGAGGTTACTTATCAATACTGCTAGTGTTTTGTGAAAAATGCTATTAGGTAGTGTTACAATCAAAAATACCATATATGTGTCAACGTGTTGTATTGCTAATAGCGAAAATCCTTGGTTATTGAATGTTATGGATAAATTCCTTCCTTTTAATGGAATCATTGTTGAGAGTTTAAATCAGTTGGCAGAGTGTTCAGATTAAATAGCGCTAAATACGCAAAATATTTCCAATAGGGGCATTCAAGTGTAATTGCTAAACTGCAAGTTTCCCAAGCATCCCAAAATTCAAAGTCTAAAACCAATAGCGGGGTTATAAAATTTTGTTCTTGTTCAAAAGTTTTTCTTATTTGATAGATCGAAAGTAGAGGATCCTTGAAGAGAAAGTACATAACAAACTGTAAATACTGGTTTGGCCTAATATTGTAAAATAACAATAATTATATTGCTTGTAAATTTTGTTAAAAACTAATTATGAATTTAAAAAGTCGGTTTTTGGGTAGGTTCGAACAATTTCGAAATTACTACCTAGATTTATAATGCTTATATTTCGTCAACTAATGATCGTGATAGAAGGAAAAAATTGTAATTTTATATTGTAACTCGAGTATATCAGCATAATAAATAGAAGCAACTTTAATCAAAACATTTTTTGTCGCTGCAAGAGATACTCGAAGCCAATATTTGTCCAGTTTGGTTACCAAATTGAGAAAAGAAGACCTTGGGTTGTTTGAAAAATTTCATGTTCATAACCAAATCTCAAATTTTCATACCCAAAATAAAAAAAATTTTAAATTATGTCTTTTAGGGGGGTAGGATTTGATTCTGATTGTTTGCGTTTTGTAATTGAGGATACATTTGATTTTCTTACTTTTTGTTTTCCTCAACAATGGGTTTATTAGTACACTCGTGTCGGTTTTCTATTGTACTATACGTGTGGTAATTGTTTTGAATTGCATTTTGCGTAATGGGAGCACTGGGTCTTTCTTCATTTGAAAAAACTGTTGTAAAAAGGGATAAAAGGAATATATTGTATGTTGCTCCTAACATAATTTTCCAAAATCGTAAAGTTTTGTTGGAGATCGTATATAGTTCAAATGCTGTAACTATTGCAACTACTACGTCTATAATAAATTTCAAAACAAAGAAAACATGCAAAGTACATTCCAATTTTTTCAAGACAGTAAGTTATTGTGCCGAAAGTGCGCTTGAAACTATTTGAGAAGTATTGAGGAGATGATGAGATAACAAGGAATCAAGGTAAATTTGTCTATTAATCCCTATTGCGGAAGCAAAAATGTCATTTTGTGTGTAATCAAATTGTCTACTCATTAAGACTTCCCTAGAAATTTTTGTCAGAACTGCCTTTGATGCGTCTGAGTGTAAAATGTTGTCCCGAAAAGCTTTTAGTTGATTAGGTGTGTAAATACCGGCTCGTTGTGATTCTTATCCGGTAAAGTTTGGTGTAGAACCTACAAATTTCGATGCAAATATCCTAGGCGGTTGCAAAGGAACAGGTGCTGGCATTAAATGGTACCAAGAATTATCATTATCAATATCAAGTTGGTAAGCATTTTTGAAACCCCCAACACATTTTACTTTATTAGCTGCAGGATAAGTTTGCCTGGTAACTGGATCGGCAAACGTAGTCCTGTCATTATAATGGATAGGGATTCTATCATAACACTGATCAAGAACATTAAGTGGTGAATTTCGTTTGGGACACTAGTATAACCAACCTATGCTAGCATCAGTGTCGAAAAACATCGAGCGGTTGCCGGTTAGCATGAACCAGCCAAACAATTATTTTGAGTGGCCAAAATAAATATCATTTGTTTTTGAGTGCGATCAAGCTCGCATTGATTCATGACCACACTTTTCCATGCATGTTTTATTTGCAAGTAATTATGATAATCTATGTAGTCCATTTTTACCGCGAGATTAAGGTCATAATCCAGTTTATCCTTTCCTACGTGTTTTCCAGGTTGGAAACCATTATAGGCGGCTGAATTCTCTTGATCAGCAGACGGCACTCTTTTTAATCCATTAACAATTAAAGTATTGTCAGGTTCAACACGAAATTTAGGGAAAAATTGTTGTACAACTTTTTTATTTGGTACGCCAGTCTTCATATTAAATCCGCCATTATAAGAAATCCATAAATTTAGAATCTAAATTGGTTCTACATAGAAATTCAGGTTTTCCACACACCTTTTCCTTTTCATCAACTATTCTAAGTTTGATATCCATTTCAGCAGGAGAATAGGTTCCTGGGCCTTCATTTGGTGTCTCGGGTTTTTCATCACTTACTACGAAATACTGTATGTTACCAGTTTCGTTTTCATGTTTTAACATTTTAGCATTTTGTGAAAGTCTTTTGGTAACTATACAATTTTCCGGTGCCTACCAATTAAAAGCAAAGGGGTCGAGTGATGTTGAAGAACAACGATTTTCTGATAGAGCACAAGGAAGTTTTTGTCCTTGACTGTAGTAAATGGATCTATCTTTTATGTCAATATCCAATATACCCTGTTGCATCAAAATCTCAAAGGAATAATGTTTTATTTGTCCACGATCATCACACGATGCTGGTAATTTTTTATCTAATTTTGTTCCTCTGTTGTGGTAGGTCACCTTACCTACTCCGTATTTTTTATCGATATCTATTTCGTCACCAAATTCTGTAACTTTTTTAATTAGTGTTTTGTTAGCTTGTAAACATTGTTCGAATAAGATCATAAGTAATTACTGGAGCATTGTGTACTATTGATGAATGTGATCACATACCACAATTGTAACGTTAGACCATTGCTTTAGCTCTATACATTAGTGCTATTAGAAACGTTTGATGAGATCTTTGATAGAGTGTAACTTGTGTATCTACCATTTGAATATTTTCAGGTGTATTTTTACAAGGCGCAACTTTACTTAAGGCATACATGTTATTTTCTCCTGGTTGGGAGCAGTCGTAATGAGTGACTCTTAACTTGTCAGATACATCGTTTAAATCGTCAGAAGGAATAAGATTTGCTCTACTGGAACTAACTAAGGTAAGAAAAAATAAATTGATGACATTAAAAAAATAAAGCTAAGTTTGTTATAACGAGGATTTCTGTTCATCCTGTCTTTGTCAGCTAGAAGAGGTTTCCTAAGTTTGAATAGTAACAGGTACATCCAGTTACTCGTCTGGGTTTATCGGTACCTAAAACAAAATTAAGTAAATCGGGCCTGATAGCGGGAGGGGGCTTTTTTTGAGCGGTTAGAAGATCTAACATTTGTATGATTATCTATTTGAGTGCTTTGAGGATTTTGGTTTTGAAAGTTTTGATTATTATTGCTATCGATGTATAGGACTTAGGTTCGGATAGTCAGGTCGTCTTAGAGAGCTCTGATTTAATGCAGTTGGAGTATTCGAATGAGTTTCTATTAAATTCCTATTGTTTCCAGATGTGGAGATAGGGCCACTTTTGACACTTTCTTTGAAGCCTGAATCGGACTTGCTAGGTGTTCTGTGTGAATCGGCTTCCTTGTCGGGATTTTCAACTTTTGGTGATATTCTCTCTACTGGCAAATATTTTGAAACACACGGGTTTTGGAAGGAATGTTTAGTCAAAGGACTATTCAATTTAGATATTTGACTGGTCATTAGTTTTTTATAAACTATCCAGAATTTTATAAATATGTCAGAATCATTGCTGTCAATTCCATATTCTAAAGTAAGTTCTGGTATAGTCTCCTCAGGGTAATACTCAACTAAGTGGTTCCTATTCGCCACTTTTATCACGGAAGTGTTGCTATCCAAAGTTAGTTCCTAATTTACATTGGTGATTTTGTTTGTTACTGTGTATGGTCCAGATCTTAATTCTTGTAACTTTTTGGATTTACCCAAATCAATTTGATGATTTTCCACAACTACCTTTTGACCGGTTTCTAGTGGTTTACCCATTTTATGTTTATTTCGGTATTTATGGGCTCTGTTATTGCTTTCTAAGCTTTGTTTGTAGGCGTTGTTATAAATTTGTTTGAAGTGGTTCTCTCGCTGCAAGAGTGAATTATTTATTGTCGGTTTTAGTAATTTATCAATTTCGTTGTTTTTCGAAGCCTGAAAGGTGTGTCTATGCAATGGAAGTCCTTTTCAGAACTCTGAGTTACAGGTTAGTTTAGAGTCTTTTATTAATCCCAGTTTTAGAGAAAGTGGAATTTGCGGTTTTTGTCCAAACACAATCTCATAGAGAGAAATACCTGAGCTTGCATTAGGAACTGTATTGTGGGCGAATGCAAATTTTGGCGCTAACTCATCCCATCAACCCTGTGTTATCCCTAGTTCATGGGTGTAACTAGTAAAATTTTGGTTCATGAATGCGGAAGCCTTATGGTAGACTAGTTTTTGTGTTATTCCAAATGCGAGAATAAATTTTTCAAGTGCTTGGATTGTATCAACAGCGTCGGTTGAACGCACTGGGTAAACTTAAATAAATTTAGAAAAGGAGTCTACAATAACTAAGCAATGATTTTTTCCGTTTGATGGGGAATTTAATGGTCCTTTATGATCAATGTGTACCGTATAGAATGGGAAAGGTACCGTATCAGTCCATTTTTCTAATGGTGCTTCATATAGAACTTTGCGTTTATGTTTGTTTCTTTGACAGTCTAAACAATCAGCAATTACATTCTCTATCCACTTGAAAAGACCAGGCCAGTGGAAAAATTGTTTTACATTTGCAACTGTTTTGTCGAGTCCTTTATGTCCTGATAATTCGCAATGTGCCAACAAAAAACTTTGAAAAACAGGGATAATGGAACGCAAATCTTTAGATATTCAATGTGTGGGTCTTCTGAATGTTCTTTGATACATAATAGATTGCCTACAAAACACAATTTTTCAAAATTGTTAATTTAAGCCTTTATTGCTTTTGATTGACAGAATTCAATGTTTTTCTCATTCTTGCTGTTTTCGGATTGCATGTGTCGAATACTTTTTAAGACAAGATCCATCCCTTAATTGTTCCTGACAGATTACTTCGGTGTTTAAATCCACTTCGTTAGAACACGTTGTAGGCTTTTCAGTTAGTTCTTTTGATGGGTCTGATAATTTTTTGATAATTCCAGTCCCATCAGGGAGAGTGGTTTTTGCAAGGAAGATTTTATCATATTCAACAGGTGAATAAGAATCATCTTCTGATATTTTTTCCATCTGCTCTGAGGGGTGTTCAATTTGAGGAGTGGAATCTTCATTGAATAGTTCAAACTCTTTTCTGAAATCCATTTCTTGGTCGCTTTCTTCCTCATCATCAAACCGAATCTCAGTGTAAAGGTCCGAATTAACAGATTCGTCTGCTTCGTTTACTGGTGTTATGTAGTGGTTTTCATGGTGTCTATAGTGGTTTATAGAGGGGCAATATGCAAAGTTTTCTGAAACGTTGTTTATTGAACAAAGTCCGTTTTGGTTAGGATTGTAGTGTTGTCTGATCATTTTATCGTTTTTAAAGATGTATTTGTCTATTCCTGTTTTGCTTTGTTTAAGAATTGGGCAAAAATCGTCTGGGGGCCTTTTTCACTATCTCGTAGAATAAAGTATTTTTCCTCATAGCCATTTTGATCGTAAAAACTGATATCTTTTGGAATTTTCTTGTGTTTGAGTTGGTATCTATCCAAGTCTTTGATTTTGACATTCCGACTTAGAATATCTGGAAAAATTATGTTTTTACCTTCAGTCCAGATTATTTTCAAATTTTGGAATTGAGATTTTACTGATTGATATAAAAAAAATTTGTGTGAGAGTTTTCCTCGCCTGCCCCATAGATACATTAAAGGTTTATGGTCGGTATAGACGTAAACAGGATGGGGTGACCCAATTAAGTAATGTTCGTAGGTTTGCAAAGCTGATATTACACCACAAAGTTCACGTGCTGTTGTGCTCATTTTTGTTCCTCCTTAGTGTAAATTCTGGAATTGAATGACACTATTCTTTTCCCCTCGGGGAATTCTTGAACCAATATTGCTCCTACGCCTATCGATGATGCGTCTACATGCACATGAAATGGGTACTTAGTATCAGGTATTGCTATGATCGTATCTTCGCTAATTCTGCTTTTAATATCATTAAAGAGTTTTTCGTGTTCTGGTGTCCAAGCAAATTTGGTTTCAGATCGTGTTAATTCGTAAAATGGCTAACAATCTACATGTAAGTTTTTGATATACATGCTAAAGAATCCTAAACACCCTAAAATTCTCATAACATCACGCTTGCTTTCTGGCGATTTTAATGCTTTAAGATCTGCAACACGTTTTTTCACTGGTTGAAATCCATCTTTTCCTACTACATGTCCAAAAAATTGTACCTTTCTTAGAAAGAATTTTGTTTTCTCAGGTTGTGCTTTTAATCCTGATTCTCTTAGTAGGTGATGGTACTCATTAATAATTTCAAACATTTCTGTTTCAGTTTGGGATTGTCTGATTGTGTCATCATTGTATGTGATTGCTTGTTTGTTCCTAATTCGTGGTGCAAAATGAATAATCATTATTCTACTAAAGAAGTTAGGGAGCCGCATAGACCGTAGAATCCTCGTTCAAATGTGTACTGCTTTGGTTCAATTACAAAGCTTACAAGTTGTTTTGTTTCCTCTGTAAGGGGTACTTGATTGTAAGCTGAACAAAGATCACTCGTAGTAAAAAAGGTTCCTTTCAATCTAGTAAGCAAAGTTCCGATGGTTTCTAGAGGCCATGAAAATCAACTTAAGTCTGTGATTGAAATTAAATACCCAGCGTCTATCACTAATTTAACTGTGTTCCCTTTGGGTAGGATAATAATTGGATTACTGAATTCTGATCCCATTTCTTTATCATTACCCATTTCCCGAATGATGCCTGATTTACATAATAGTTCCAGTAGGTTTTCTAACTTTTCTTGGTAATGTAAAGGTACCTTAGAGGGTTTCTGTTTGGCAAGAGTTGAATTTGGTAGGAGCTTGACATGAAATTTTTTTTCTATTTTTCCAACATCGTAGTTCTGCTGTGAGTACACGTCTTTGTTATTGATTAGTGTTTTCATTAACTGAAGTAGTTTTTCATCACTCATATCTAATTCGCTGAAGTCAAATCATTCGCTGAAGTCAAATCTGATTCGCTGAAGTCAAATTCGCTGAAGTCAAATGCTTTTCTTTTCTTTTTGATAGTTCGTTGAAATCCAATTTTGATGTCACCTTTGCATTTTGTTTCTCGCTTTCATGAAATATTTGATTCCAGTTTGTATCACTATTCATTAAGTGATTGACAAAAGCAAAATTATCAACCACCGAGAATTCAGGTTCAATTGGTCCTTTTTCAATAACAACCTTCCTATTATTTGGTTTATTTAGCATAATTGGAAGTTCTTTATCTTTCCTGAAACACTGGACATTGTATGTGTAAATACCTTTGTCCTGAAGATTGTTTCCTATTATGAATGATGTCCCTTTTCGGAAAAATTCGTTTGGGGGTCGGATTCAAATGACGCGTGTAGATTTTGGGTGCTAAGGGTAATGGTTTTTCAAGAGTTACAATTTTGTATTTACTTATGTAAGGGTAGATTTTTGTTTGGAATCGAGAAAGTAAGACTGAGACTTCAGGGAAAGTTTGTAGTTCAATTTTTGGCGAGACATTATCAATTGATTTTGCGGTATTTTCAATAAAATCCATTCCCAGTAGTTTTGGTTTGCAACCATCTTTAGCCGATACCCACTCGGAGACAGATACCTGATATCTGCCTTCTATATCAAAAGAGGTTTGACATGTTGTTTGAACAAAGTAGCTTTAACTTTGAGCCGTTGACTGCAAGAGTATTGGTTTTGGAAATTTTTAGTTCACGTTTTTGTGTTTTAGAGAGTTCAAAATAAGTATGGTAGTTAATAATTGAACTTGATGCTCCTGTCTCTAATAAGAATTGAGTTTCTAAACCGTTATTTTTATTCGAGTCTCCGATGGATTGGTATAAATTAATATAAAAATGTGAATAAATATCTTTAGTATTGGTATTAGTAGTATTTAATGACAGAGACGTGTTTAGTTTAAAAATATCTCGTTGTTATTTTCGTCAACATAGTATCCTCCCTGCGTCCCGCTCACAAAGTGTACTCGGGGACTTTGTCCACGGCTGCTGTCCCTAGAATTATTTCGTTCACTTGAGCTGTTTGGGGTTCTATCGCAGCTATTACGATTTCGGTCTCTGTCCCGTGATCTATCGTAGTGTTGATTGTTATTGATTTGCCTTTCGTGACTACAGGGCCTGTTAGTTTGGTAATTGCTAATGTATCTATCATTATTTGGTCTGTCTTGTGACCGACTCTGATTATGGTAAGCTCTAGATTGATTAAACTGGCTTGCTGGGTGTGGAGACTGATGTCTACTACGTGTGGAGTAATTATTTTGATAGTTTCTAGATGATTGATTTTGATTAGGATAAATTTTTTAGATTGCTGGAAATTTTGATTTCTGTTTCCTTTATATGGTTGTTGTCGATTTTGACCAGGTGATTGACTTCGATTTCTTTTATAATTGTCAGTAAATTGTTCCCGATATTGAGGTGGTAAACGATTTTCGTTTTTGAAACCTTTATACTTAAAACAATACGCAATGGTGTGTCCGGAACGTTTACAAAATTTGAAAAACCTAGTTTGATTTTGTTTGAACCTGGGATTCTCTGTCTGGTTATTATTGTTGTACGTGGCATTTATTTGTGATCTTTAAGAAGGCTGCTGAGTTCTTTAAGTTCTTGTCTTATTTCTTGAATTTCTATTTTGTTATCTATACTGTTGCATGAAGTACCGGTGAATTCACTACTCATCGAATAGCTGATATCTTTATTCGAAATTTGATATTGTAATATTTGCCAAGTTGTCGCATGGTGTTCTATTAGTATCTGATGGGCTTTTTGTTTGAGTGATGGAGGGGTTAGACCTCTCACAAAAGTTTCCATGCATTTTATTGGACAATAATTGTTATTAAATTCTGGTTCGGGCCATCACTTTTCTACTATTTTTGTTAGCCTATGTATGAAACTTGGGAGCAGTTCGTCTGGTTGTCGTTTAATGTGTTCAACTTCTGTTTTATTCTATATTTATCCTTAGCATCCGTAAACCTGTTGATGAACTGGTCACGGATTTCATTCCAATTTAACCCAGGGTTTAATGAATCGAACCATTGTGCAGCTGGTCCGTGTAAAACTGAACCAAAAAGAGCTCTACGTCGTGCATTGTACGTTGCTTGGAGACCTGCGTCTGCTGGATCTCTTTGCCAAGTGAAAATTGTATTTTTCTTTATATTAAATTAAAGAATTCTTGGGCGTCCTCTGACGGATCGAGTCTCGTAAAATTTTCTAATGCTATGTCCTGGTAGGCTACAACGTTTGCCATTTTTATGTTTTGTTTTATATAATTTTTCTACACTAAGTACTTAATTGTTTGTATAGAAGTGCGTAGAAAAGTTATGTAAATATGAAGGTTTATATAATTAAATATAAAAACTCAACTAAAATAGAAATTGTTTGCGATTTGGCAAAAACTCAATTTGTTTTGGCCGTTTAGTGATTGTATTACAAATTCGAAATGTTTTCCTTTATCTGTGCTAAAAATTTCTACCCAAGAATGGCTATCAGTTTGTTCAACCGTGTAGTTCAATAACCAAGGATATGTAGTATTCGAGTGTTCAATCACAATACAATAATGCAAATAATCTTGAATTCTGCTAAACTTTACTTGTGTCACTTTCTCTTCCTTTATTATTAATTGTAGCAAATTTGTTAAGTCTTGGGGTTGATCCAGTAAGTCTTCAGGCTGATCAAAACATATGTCGTAAAATTTTGGTTTTAAAAAAGTGAGATTTTTTAGTGCAAAAGGTAGTAATTTTTTTTGGTTATTCATACACGTTTACAGAGTTAGGTATTTCTATTAATGTGTTTTGGTTTTCTAAAGCATACAAAACTTCACTGAAATTAGAATTTGAATGTTTAAATGTTAAATAAATACGCTGTCTAGTGTCGTTAGGAAATTGGAAGAATATAGCTAAGTATGTTTTATTAAGACTAATTAAATAAAAGTAAACTTTACCAATATTATTGTTTTCTTTAATTTTAACGTTCAAATGACCCACTTCCTACTGTATGTATATAAGTCATGCAAAAAACGGTTAATTTAATTTTTTACAGTGTTTCTGTAAAATTTTATAAAAAGTGTGTAAAAGTTTTATAACATTGCTTTTAGTACATTGAAATATACAGAAAATGAATAATTTGTGTTAATTTAGTGATAATTTTTTGCTTAAATTTGGGCTAAAATATCGTCAATTGTTGTTTAATTTTATTAATTTTTAATTTTTTTGTTGAAATTCCCATTAAGTTTAATTATTCTGGCGTATTTTTGGTTATTTTGTCGCGCCTTCTTGCTGATATTCCCCTTTTGTACTAAGTTTTGAGGTCAAATTTATGACAATTTGTGTAATTTTCTATGCAAAAGCTGATAAGATTTGGAAATTTCTTATAAAAATTGTAATTTCCAACATAAATTTCTTAATAAATTGATCAAAACCCAAAAATTCTATTGTGAAAATGGGCTATTTTCTTAAAATTTAGACACAACTTTGGCTAAATTTATGTAATTTCTATCACTTGCCCGATTTTTGTTGTTATTTTAATGCTTATATTAAACCAGAATTGGGTTAATTTATGTGAAAATTCAAAAATATCTGCCTAAACTTGTAGAAATTTCGGTATAAATTACACTGAACACACACTGGGGGGATAAATTCAGGTTAAATTTAAGTCAAGTTGTTTGGAAATGCTATAATTTGGGCAGAAATTCAGTAAAAGGTGGACATATGTTACTCTAAATATGATTTGGGTGGATGAATTTTGGTTAAAATTTGGCTATTTAGTGTGAAAATACTAAAAATCAGCTGTGAATTTGTTAAAAATTGGCTAAAGTTCAGGCTAATTAGGTGTTGGAGCAGCGAAGTTTGGATAATTTTTGGTTATTTGTGGTGTAGATGCTAAAATTTAACCATAAATTTGGTCAAAATCGGTTCAGAATCAGACTAAACAGGTTTTGGGGGGAAGAATTCTGTATAAAATTCAATTATTTAGAGTGAAGTTACTGAAATTCAACCATAAATTTGGTGAAATTGGGTGATAATTAGGCTAAATAGCCTAATACTATTGCTTTTCCCCTGATCCACCTGCATAGTTCTTAGCAATTTCCATGAGTTGCAAAGGTCACTCAAATGGCAGGGGAAGTGAGCAGTATTACCGGCGCCTACTTAAATTTAGTTCAAGTTCCAGTTTGAATTTGGTCTTGGATAATCCAGGCCTAAGTTGAGGCTCGTTTAGTAATTAGAAATTAAAGGCTCAAATGTTAATATATTGTAAGCCTAAACGCGCGTTAATTTGTTTGGCGGGTGCTCAAAGTAGTGGTAGTTAACGCTTTATAGTATTCGGTTAATACGCCGGGTTGTTTAATTAACCGCTCTTAACTTAGCGGCTCTAATACTACAATAGGAAAATTTTACAGAAAAATGCTAAGTTGAGAAATGCTAAGCAAAGTCTTATAAAACACAGTTCAAGTCTTTGAGAACACAAATAAGCTAATTCAGGTTGTTGCCAATGAATATTTGTGATCTGAATTCGATGATATTACAATGCATTGCCTTGATAATTGTTCCAACCTTCAATGAAATCAAGGTTAGAAACTATATACCAGACAAATTTTTCTGTTCAGCCAACTTTGGCAAACCAATATCTTTTTGCGGAAAAGTGGTATCATCGAAAAAATTGTTGACGAACTGATTCAATTGTTAAAGAGATTATTTCAATTTTAATTGACGATTCTTGCAAAGTTGAATTACGAAATTCTAAAAATTGTTTCCAGCCATCTCACACTTCGTGTTCTTTTTAATGTAAGTTTTTATATAAATATAATTAATAGAGGTTTTCATAAAATCAATATTAGTTTGGGGCTTCACATAAAACCCAAGCAAAAAAAAGAGTGTCAGTCACTTTTTTAAACATACTGAAAATGTACAAAAAATCTGTTCTAAATCTAGAGATCATTGTAATCAATCAAAGAGTTTATTCAAGTTAACCGTACTTTTCATAGCAAGCAATTACAATTGTGAAAATGAGATGAGGTTAAAAGCTCATGTGTTCTTCTTACGATCGGTAAACAATGTAACCAATTATTTTGGGAGAAACTGAAAGTAAATTAATTTTCACAGAAAATTTAGGCTTGTTATTCCTTATTTTCTTACTCATCTCAATCATTATCGACTAGTTATCTCTTCAAAGATGCAGTAGCAACAGCTGAGTGCAGCTGTTACTGGCCTTCGTTGGATTTATACAAGCCAAAGAATTGGAATGTGTGATGCCAAGTTGTCGCATGGTGTTCTATTAGTATCTGATGGGCTTTTTGTTTGAGTGATGGAGGGGTTAGACCTCTCACAAAAGTTTCCATGCATTTTATTGGACAATAATTGTTATTAAATTCTGGTTCGGGCCATCACTTTTCTACTATTTTTGTTAGCCTATGTATGAAACTTGGGAGCAGTTCGTCTGGTTGTCGTTTAATGTGTTCAACTTCTGTTTTATTCTATATTTATCCTTAGCATCCGTAAACCTGTTGATGAACTGGTCACGGATTTCATTCCAATTTAACCCAGGGTTTAATGAATCGAACCATTGTGCAGCTGGTCCGTGTAAAACTGAACCAAAAAGAGCTCTACGTCGTGCATTGTACGTTGCTTGGAGACCTGCGTCTGCTGGATCTCTTTGCCAAGTGAAAATTGTATTTTTCTTTATATTAAATTAAAGAATTCTTGGGCGTCCTCTGACGGATCGAGTCTCGTAAAATTTTCTAATGCTATGTCCTGGTAGGCTACAACGTTTGCCATTTTTATGTTTTGTTTTATATAATTTTTCTACACTAAGTACTTAATTGTTTGTATAGAAGTGCGTAGAAAAGTTATGTAAATATGAAGGTTTATATAATTAAATATAAAAACTCAACTAAAATAGAAATTGTTTGCGATTTGGCAAAAACTCAATTTGTTTTGGCCGTTTAGTGATTGTATTACAAATTCGAAATGTTTTCCTTTATCTGTGCTAAAAATTTCTACCCAGGAATGGCTATCAGTTTGTTCAACCGTGTAGTTCAATAACCAAGGATATGTAGTATTCGAGTGTTCAATCACAATACAATAATGCAAATAATCTTGAATTCTGCTAAACTTTACTTGTGTCACTTTCTCTTCCTTTATTATTAATTGTAGCAAATTTGTTAAGTCTTGGGGTTGATCCAGTAAGTCTTCAGGCTGATCAAAACATATGTCGTAAAATTTTGGTTTTAAAAAAGTGAGATTTTTTAGTGCAAAAGGTAGTAATTTTTTTTGGTTATTCATACACGTTTACAGAGTTAGGTATTTCTATTAATGTGTTTTGGTTTTCTAAAGCATACAAAACTTCACTGAAATTAGAATTTGAATGTTTAAATGTTAAATAAATACGCTGTCTAGTGTCGTTAGGAAATTGGAAGAATATAGCTAAGTATGTTTTATTAAGACTAATTAAATAAAAGTAAACTTTACCAATATTATTGTTTTCTTTAATTTTAACGTTCAAATGACCCACTTCCTACTGTATGTATATAAGTCATGCAAAAAACGGTTAATTTAATTTTTTACAGTGTTTCTGTAAAATTTTATAAAAAGTGTGTAAAAGTTTTATAACATTGCTTTTAGTACATTGAAATATACAGAAAATGAATAATTTGTGTTAATTTAGTGATAATTTTTTGCTTAAATTTGGGCTAAAATATCGTCAATTGTTGTTTAATTTTATTAATTTTTAATTTTTTTGTTGAAATTCCCATTAAATTTAATTATTCTGGCGTATTTTTGGTTATTTTGTCGCGCCTTCTTGCTGATATTCCCCTTTTGTACTAAGTTTTGAGGTCAAATTTATGACAATTTGTGTAATTTTCTATGCAAAAGCTGATAAGATTTGGAAATTTCTTATAAAAATTGTAATTTCCAACATAAATTTCTTAATAAATTGATCAAAACCCAAAAATTCTATTGTGAAAATGGGCTATTTTCTTAAAATTTAGACACAACTTTGGCTAAATTTATGTAATTTCTATCACTTGCCCGATTTTTGTTGTTATTTTAATGCTTATATTAAACCAGAATTGGGTTAATTTATGTGAAAATTCAAAAATATCTGCCTAAACTTGTAGAAATTTCGGTATAAATTACACTGAACACACACTGGGGGGATAAATTCAGGTTAAATTTAAGTCAAGTTGTTTGGAAATGCTATAATTTGGGCAGAAATTCAGTAAAAGGTGGACATATGTTACTCTAATGATGATTTGGGTGGATGAATTTTGGTTAAAATTTGGCTATTTAGTGTGAAAATACTAAAAATCAGCTGTGAATTTGTTAAAAATTGGCTAAAGTTCAGGCTAATTAGGTGTTGGAGCAGCGAAGTTTGGATAATTTTTGGTTATTTGTGGTGTAGATGCTAAAATTTAACCATAAATTTGGTCAAAATCGGTTCAGAATCAGACTAAACAGGTTTTGGGGGGAAGAATTCTGTATAAAATTCAATTATTTAGAGTGAAGTTACTGAAATTCAACCATAAATTTGGTGAAATTGGGTGATAATTAGGCTAAATAGCCTAATACTATTGCTTTTCCCCTGATCCACCTGCATAGTTCTTAGCAATTTCCATGAGTTGCAAAGGTCACTCAAATGGCAGGGGAAGTGAGCAGTATTACCGGCGCCTACTTAAATTTAGTTCAAGTTCCAGTTTGAATTTGGTCTTGGATAATCCAGGCCTAAGTTGAGGCTCGTTTAGTAATTAGAAATTAAAGGCTCAAATGTTAATATATTGTAAGCCTAAACGCGCGTTAATTTGTTTGGCGGGTGCTCAAAGTAGTGGTAGTTAACGCTTTATAGTATTCGGTTAATACGCCGGGTTGTTTAATTAACCGCTCTTAACTTAGCGGCTCTAATACTACAATAGGAAAATTTTACAGAAAAATGCTAAGTTGAGAAATGCTAAGCAAAGTCTTATAAAACACAGTTCAAGTCTTTGAGAACACAAATAAGCTAATTCAGGTTGTTGCCAATGAATATTTGTGATCTGAATTCGATGATATTACAATGCATTGCCTTGATAATTGTTCCAACCTTCAATGAAATCAAGGTTAGAAACTATATACCAGACAAATTTTTCTGTTCAGCCAACTTTGGCAAACCAATATCTTTTTGCGGAAAAGTGGTATCATCGAAAAAATTGTTGACGAACTGATTCAATTGTTAAAGAGATTATTTCAATTTTAATTGACGATTCTTGCAAAGTTGAATTACGAAATTCTAAAAATTGTTTCCAGCCATCTCACACTTCGTGTTCTTTTTAATGTAAGTTTTTATATAAATATAATTAATAGAGGTTTTCATAAAATCAATATTAGTTTGGGGCTTCACATAAAACCCAAGCAAAAAAAAGAGTGTCAGTCACTTTTTTAAACATACTGAAAATGTACAAAAAATCTGTTCTAAATCTAGAGATCATTGTAATCAATCAAAGAGTTTATTCAAGTTAACCGTACTTTTCATAGCAAGCAATTACAATTGTGAAAATGAGATGAGGTTAAAAGCTCATGTGTTCTTCTTACGATCGGTAAACAATGTAACCAATTATTTTGGGAGAAACTGAAAGTAAATTAATTTTCACAGAAAATTTAGGCTTGTTATTCCTTATTTTCTTACTCATCTCAATCATTATCGACTAGTTATCTCTTCAAAGATGCAGTAGCAACAGCTGAGTGCAGCTGTTACTGGCCTTCGTTGGATTTATACAAGCCAAAGAATTGGAATGTGTGATGCTCTGTCCTCGGTCTTTTTGTATAATGTGGTTTCTCGGATGATATTGAGATTTCAAATGGGACAATGGGCGACGCCCAGATGTTATCAGATTGCATTGCTGTCCCAAATCTGGCTTTAGTACTCTTAAGCGCTATTAGCGAGCATAAAAAACTGGAAAAACCTAATTTTAAGGTAAAAGTATTAATCATTCAATTTTTGAGACAAAAACGTGAGGTTTCTCAATTTTTCATAGCATTTTTTGTGGTTTTAGTTCGATGGTTCTATTTGGCATTGGTTGAAATTCGTAGAAATTTCGTTTAAAGAGCAAAATTTTTTTCCATGTTTCGCTTTTGAGTTTTATATTAATTAACAAAAACAAAAATGTCTACCATATACATGCCAATAATAATAAATTGCCATTTTCGTGACATTTTTCGTCTTTGGCTTTCAAGTTCAAATGATAAGCTGGTCAATTTTGGTGGTTTTTCAGTTCATTGTACAATTGCATATCAGAACTTGTCCAGATATATTTTTCTATTTTGCCATCACAATTTTTGTTCCGAACATAGGAGGTCGATTTGGCTTCACATCAGCTTTTGATCATTCAAACAAATATTTTTTTGGTTTAATTGTCTGCAAACCTATATTTGGACATTTATTGTAAAAACAACTTTTCGTTCTTTTGTCGAATTTTTTTTTGTTGTCAATTATCGGTTTTTCTTAATTTTTTATTTTTGTGAAACCACTATTAGGCCATTAAATAGATTCAAAAAAAATTAAACTCAATAATATTAATTGGTCATTTTTGTGAACTTCTTCCTCTTTGGCTAGCACGTTCAAATGGCAAATTTGACAATTTGAGCGATTTTGCAGTTTCTCGTACAATTATCTGGGTTGCATATCAGAACTTGTCCAGCTATATTTTTCTATTTCACCGTCACGCTTTTTGCTTTGAACACATGAGGTCAATTTGGCTTCAAATCACCCGGGTCGAGGTGTCAACGCTAAAAAACGCAAAATTATGTAAGATTGGCGTTGGATGCGTAGAATTTATTAAGATCTACGCTTGAGCGTAGATCTTACATAAATTCAACGCCTTCAACGCTAATCTTACATAATTTTGCGTTGAATTTTGGCGTAGATCTTACATATTTAGCGTTGAATTTTAGCGTAGATCTTACATATTTAGCGTTGAATTTAGCGTAGATCTTACATAAATTCAACGCATTCAACGCTAATCTTACATAATTTTGCGTTGAATTTTGGCGTAGATCTTACATATTTAGCGTTGAATTTTAGCGTAGATCTTACATAAATTCAACGCATTCAACGCTAATCTTACATAATTTTGCGTTGAATTCTGGCGTAGATCTTACATATTTAGCGTTGAATTTTAGCGTAGATCTTACATATTTAGCGTTGAATTTAGCGTAGATCTGACATAAATTCAACGCATTCAACGCTTATCTTACATAATTTTGCGTTGAATTTTGGCGTAGATCCTACATATTTAGCGTTAAATTTTAGCGTAGATCTTACATTTAGCGTTGAATTTAGCGAAGATCTTACATAAATTCAACAAATTCAAAGCTAATCTTACATAATTTTGCGTTGAATTTTGGCGTAGATCTTACAAATTTAGCGTTGAATTTTAGCGTAGATCTTACATAAATTCAACGCATTCAACGCTAATCTTACATAATTTTGCATTGAATTCTGGCGTAGATCTTACATATTTAGCGTTGAATTTTAGCGTAGATCTTACATATTTAGCGTTGAATTTAGCGTAGATCTTACATAAATTCGACGCATTCAACGCTAACATTACATAATTTTGCGTTGAATTTTGACGTAGATCTTACATATTTAGCGTTGAATTTTAGCGTAGATCTTACATATTTAGCGTTGAACTTAGCGTAGATCTTACATAAATTCGACGCATTCAACGCTAATATTACATAATTTTGCGTTGAATTTTGGCGTAGATCTTACATATTTAGCGTTGAATTTAGCGTAGATCTTACATAAATTCAACGCATTCAACGCTAATCTTACATAATTTTGCGTTGAATTTTGGCGTAGATCTTACATATGTAGCGTTGAATTTTAGCGAAGATCTTACATAAATTCAAAGCATTCAACGCTAATCTTACATAATTTTGCGTTGATTTTTGGCGTAGATCTTACAAATTTAGCGTTGAATTTTAGCGTAGATCTTACATAATTTCAACGCATTCAACGCTAATCTTACATAAATTTGCGTTGAATTTTGGCGTAGATTTGGTTTTTCTTTCAAAAAGTCAATTTTTTCACTGTTTGAATACCTATACTTTACAGGTTTGAAAAACGAAGACAGCAAAAAAACATATTTTAGTGCCCTTTCATAGTGCAAAATTCGTTTCAGATCATTTTACGATTTCAAAACTTTTCCAATTTTTTTTTCGAAATATCAATTTTTTTCACTGTTTCGAACCCTATACAGCAAAGGTGAGAAATATGAAGTCAGAAAAAAGTCATTTTTTAGTGCTCTTTTATAGTGCAAAATCCAATTCAGACCATTTTACGATTTCAAGTTTTCCATTTTTTTTTCGAAAAATCAATTTTTTTCACTGTTTCGAACCCTATACAGCAAAGGTGAGTAACATGAAGTCAGAGAAAAATCTTTTTTTTCATGCTCTTTTATAGTGCAAAATCCAATTCAGACCAGTTTATGATTTAAAAATTTTCAAGTTTTTTTTCGGAATAGCTAAGATCTATGCTAAATTCAATGAAATATATGCAAGTTCGACGCTAAATTCAACGCAAAATATGTAAGATCTACGCTAAATTCAACGCAAAATATGTAAGATCTACTCTTTATAAGGATTGCGGCTCTTAACAAAACCAAGGTGCGGTGACGCAATGGTAGAAGAGGCGACAAGTAAACAGGAGGTCAGTGGTTCGAGTCCCATACCCTCTACGCGTTGATTTTTTGTAAGATCTACGCTAAAATTCAACGCAAAAATATGTAAGATCTACGCTAAATTCAACGCTAATTGTGTAAGATCTACGCTAAATTCTACGCTAAATATGTAAGATCTACGCTAAAATTCAACGCAAAATATGTAAGATCTACGCTAAATTCAACGCTAATTGTGTAAGATCTACGCTAAATTCTACGCTAAATATGTAAGATCTACGCTAAATTCAACGCTAATTATGTAAGATCAGCGGCAACTAGCGTTGACAAGTTGGAAAATTCACCGTCAATTCTTACATAATTTTGCGTTGAATGCGTTGAATTTAAATACAAAAATTCAACGCATTCAACGCAAAATTATGTAAGAAAATTGCGGTGAATTTTCCG
Source organism: Convolutriloba macropyga (assembly GCF_964194025.1). Classification (NCBI taxonomy): domain Eukaryota; kingdom Metazoa; phylum Xenacoelomorpha; order Acoela; family Convolutidae; genus Convolutriloba; species Convolutriloba macropyga. Next base: position 28,677,460 of record NC_134473.1, read on the forward strand.
ACTTGTCAACGCTAGTTGCCGCTGATCTTACATAAATTTGGCCAAATTCCTCGGCCCGGGCAGCTTTTGATTATTCAACCAAATATTTTTATGTTCTTTTACGTGAATTTAGTTTTTTGGACACATGTGACTTATTCCAACCTCAAAAAAAGTTTTTCATCTCTCTCAAACTGTTCTCGCAGTTCGGACATAATTTGGAGTTGAAGTCAATTTAGAATACCTGAACCAGAATGAAGGTTATTTGAGGGCCAATTCACAGAAATTTAGTGTGAACCGGTTACAGACATCACATCAGTTAGCATAAAAGAATTCTGTCTCAAGTTCTTTTTAGGTCTGTTTCATTGTTCCGACCCCCACTTTAGTGGGGAGGAGGAGCTATATACTCAACTGGGGTTTTTTTTTGCTCAGTCAATTTTGGCCGATCGATATATTCATCGTAGAGAAATTTGAGTGGTATCATTGAAAAGCCCGTCCAGCGTAGAATACGGAATACAAAAGATTTTTTCGATTTTCTTTTTTTTACAGGGAGTTATCGAGGTTTAAAGTTTTGTGAACATTCGACTGTTTTTGTTCACATTCTCAGTAATTTTTGCTAAAATTTGGCACAATTTCGCTAATGTAGTTCAAAATAAGTTAAAATTTTTAACGGCAGAGTGCTGTTGTTACCGTAAGAGATAGAAGAGCGTTGCTGAATTGTTTGATTGAAGTTTCTTTTGGCTAAAATTTTTGATAAAATTTTAAAAATTCAAACTTTTTTCATTAAAAATGCCACAAAATATGGTTTTTGGTCCATTTTGTTAAAGTCTGCCAGACTTAGTGACCTAGAAACCTTCAAAAAGACTCCCTAATCTCAGAAAGAGCGTTCGTTTCAATTAGGCGCCGTATGAAAGTCTTCTGGAATTTAAATTTTGCCATTTTTTTGCAGATTTAACTCGATAATTATACAAAATGCATTGTTCTTTTTTTAATATTTGAAGAATTCCACCACGCAACAATTGGTCTTATTCACAAACACCTGGAGCACGTGGTCAGTTTTGTGGGAGCGCGACAAAATCAGGGAGAGGTTCGACAATATCATGGATTCTTAGAATCAGAGACTTTTTGGTTTTTATTTTGATGCTGCCTTTTTTCAAAATATTTTGCCTTTGCTTTTTAATGTTAATTACTGACAAAATTTTTTTTCACGGCTCCGTTAATGACACCTCCAAATTACGTAAATTTGAGGCCAAACGTAGATAAAGTTTGTTTGGAGAGAACCAATGTGTTTTTATGGCTTTGAGGAAGAGCTTTAGTAAAATTTACCAGAATTCTTGTCTTTTGCCTTCAATTGTTATTCTTTTGGCAGTCTGATTTTTAAGTTTAACCACTCAAAGATCTACATTTCTTCTTCAAGAGGTGCAAGTAAAATGTTTCTATTCATTCGGTTGTTACATAATGTCTCTTATGTTATTGAATGTGTTTGTTTTAAGGAAATTTCTGTGATTTTTTGAACTTGTCAATTTTTTATAATATCTTAGTCAAATTTTTGTTTACACTGAGTAAGTACAGGTCAATCGTTCATCTGTATTGAATACAAACTAATTTTGTGGTCGATTGTTTTAACAGAAGGTTTTCTTGCCTTTGGTACTACGAGTTTTCATACAAAATTTTAAGATTTTTGTGCATAATTTCCCATTTTTTATGTTGTTTCTGTTTCTTTTGTAAATTGTATTATTATTTAACAATCTAACTGAAAAAAGCTCTACAACATTTGAAACTGAACATATTTTTTTTGTTTTCACAACATATGGCTTGAAGTGCTGCGACACCGTTCTCTTGTAGAAATTGGTAGAGTTTTTTTAGTTTTGCCCGTTATTTAATGTTAATTTTTGTTGTCATATGCCAAATATTGTGTAATTAAAGGTCTCAGTGGCCAACTAGAATTAAACAAATGAACTTTTTGAACAATTGATATTGGTGAATAGCTAATGGTTGTTTTGATTTTCGAATTAAATTTTAAAAAAAAAGAGTAATAGTATTCTTCAACTTATCCCTATTTGTTCATTAATAAAAGAACAAATAGGGATCGTTTTTTGGTTTGTTTTTATTAAAAACAAACTGGTTTGTTTTTAATAAAAAAGGGGGACAAAAATACTTGTTTTTAATTAAAAAAGAGATAGATTTTTGAGATCGGCCGATTTTATTTCTGTTAAATTGTAGCTAAGCACCTCTATATACAATTCACATCATTTATCTATTGAATTACAATTTGCTCTTCATTATGGTTTTATTTTTCTTAAATGGTCTTTTTTCTTGTAACAACCAGTTTTCATAAAACCAATTTTCGTGATTTTTGCATATTTTTCCTTTTTTTGTAGGTTTTTGTTCTCTTTTCACAGTATCACAATAATGGGCGTCACTTGATTTACAAATTATGAAAACGAAGATTTTTATTCTTTTTAGTGATCAGCTTAAAATTTAGTTGATTGGGGTACATCGTTTTCGTGCAAAATTTTTCGTGAAAATTTTTAGTTTTTGCCTGTTCTTGTTGTTTTTTTTTGTAGTCGTCTGACATATCCTGGATAATGAAAGGCCTCAGTCGCTCTATATTGAGTTATAAAAGACTCTCAATGATTTCGTTTGATGCGTAATGTTTCTAATCAGTTCGAATTTAATTCTCTTTTCAAAAAAAGCAATGTTTTAATAAACTTTGCCCCTTTGCTCATTTCTAGTCGACTTTTTGCCAAGTCGCATTGAGGAAAAGTCCCATATTTTAATCCAAAAAAGTGCCGGTTAATCTTCTGAGTATAAATTTTATCTGATGCCATTTTGATTTGGTGATTAGTGGTTTTCAAAAATGGACAAGGAGTTTTGGTCGTAATTAATATTTGTAACTAATTTATTTTTATTGCCGTTTTTTCTGGTAGTCATATTATGGTAGCATCATAATGGTCTCATAGGCCCTCTACAGTAGATTGTTTTCTTCTTTTACTAGTTTGTTGAACGATATGTTGATATGTTGATTTTTTAATCTCTTCCTCATTTGGTAGACAATTAAGTGAAAAATGTAGATGAGCGGGGTCGGAACTTAATGTGCGAACGCACATTACCGAGCCTCCTTGTTTCATTTGTATTTTAAGACTACAGTTACTTAAAACTATTTCACCTGTTTTCTTGCCATCGGTCAGCTATTTTCATTTATTCGTTTCATTTTTATCTAACTTCCTATAGTTAGCAAAGTGAGAAGGTTTTGTGATGTAATTGGCAGCAAAAGGCAATTGAAGATAGATTGAAAATCACTTGAAAACTATTGTTTAGTTTTTGAAAATAGGGATTATGCATTATGGGAACAATTAAAACACCAAATTAGTTAGCAGCCAATAATCAAAAAACACATGAAGTAGGATAAAATTTTTAAAGAGAGCTGAGGTTACTATCCAGTGAGAGGGTTATTTTTAAATTGTTAAATAATATATAATGCTTATCATTTGAAGTGTTGGAGTATCACATTATATGCGAACGAACTACCAATTTTGCTTGATTGTTTTTGAAAGCTGTATTTTTTCACAGAAAACCACAACTAGTAATTGTTCATTAATAAGCCTAATTGTTTTTGTCAATTATCTGTTTTTATTAATTAAGCCTAATTGTTTCAGATAAAAAGTCTAATTTGACCTGTATTTGTTATCCAGCTCTCAAATATTCCATATGTTAGCTTATCAATGTTGCCTATTTTCTTTTCTAAGAAGCAATCACTAGTCATGAACAAAATTTTTATCTATGCGCTACTGCTCATTATGGCACTACTTCGTTTAGAACAATTTCAACATTAAGGCTTTTTGAATTATTGGACATATCTTAAAGCGTCCGTTTATTGCATCAACGACTTTGTAATTTTCTGGTTTACTTGAAAATATGCTTCTGCAAGATCGTAAGAACTATTACTACATCAACAACGTTTTGTTAAAAAAGTTTGTTAAAATATAACATTAAATGCTATATCAAAAAATTTTAAGTTATTCAATGTTTTTTTTTGTAAAGCTTCGGCTTTCTGTTACTTTTTGGTTTTTATGAAACCAAGAGCAAGCCATTGAATAGACACTGAGAACTGAAATTCGGACGCTCTTATGTCAAAGGTGAAATAATTTGAAAGCTAGAAGCGTCCCTGAAAAGAAAAATAGAGAGATAGTTCTCCTAGACCAAAGTAATTGTAAAATGTGGAACCCAGCGCAATTCGCATTCGCTCAATTTTTCGCTGTGTTACCACATTTTACAATTACTCTATACCTATAAAAATCGATCGAATAGTTCAATTTTGAGTAATTTATATTTTTTGCTTTTTTCGCTTGTATGGCCCCATTTTCAAATTAATTTATATGGTTTAAAATTTGATTGAAATAGCTCATTTTTTTATTTCGAGTATTTTATGCTCTTCATTTCACTCTTTTTCACTCTTTTTATTTTTATTTTGCAATTATCTCTATTTTTATTTATTTACTATATTTTAAAAATAGATTGAATAGTTTATTTTTTGAGAAATTTATATTTTTACTTTTTTCACTGGTGTATCCACATTTTAAAAATGATTTATGTGGTTTTTTATTTTTATAAGTGCTAATTTTTTATTTCGAGTATTTTATGCTCGTGATTTTCACTTTTTCACTCTTTTTATTTTTTATTTCGCAATTATCTCTATTTTTATTTATTTACTATATTTTTAAAATTGATTGAATAGTTCAATTTGAGTAATTTATATTTTTGCTTTTTTTTCGCTGGTATGGCTTCATTTTTAAATTGGATTATATGGTTTTCCATTTTTTATAATTGCTCATTTTTATTTCGAGTATTTCATGCTCACAATTTTTTTTACTTTTCACTATTTTATTTTTATTTTGCATTTATCTTTATTTTTTATTTATTCATTATTTTTTAAAATTCGAAAAATTTAAAAATTTTTTTGAGGAATTTTAAAATATCGCAAAACAGTGAATTTTAACTAATTTTAAAATATCGGCCAAAAAGTATAGGATTTTTAATTAATTTAGAAAAATTTCTCAAATTGGGGAACCAACATTTATTTTATTTTTTAAAATGAAAAAATTATTTTTTTAAAAATTTTCCCAATAAAAATGACGGATATATTTTGTGAAACTTGTAACAGAGAGTTTAACACTAATAAATCACTTCAAAAACATTACTCAACTAAAATGCATAAAGATAAAGTGGAAAAACATCAAAATCAAGATATGGTGAATAAATTAGATGAATATATCAAGACACTACCCAATGATATTACTACTTGTTTTAATAATTCAGTTATACAAATAAAATCAATTCTTAATAAAGATGATGGATATAAAGATAACTTTGAAGATATTCTTAATAATATAACTTCTATTATTCACAATCCAATAAAAATATATTTATCCAAAGAAATAGAATATAGAAAAGCAGAAACAAAGTTTATTATAGGACATACTACTATTCCACAAGTTTATACAGCAGGTATTTATATATCTCATTTGAATGAAATAGAAAATTTTTTAAAAGAGGCAGAATTAAGAGAATCTGGTTGGATGATTCAAAGAAGAATATCTCGATCATTACATATTTCGTATTATAATTCAACTGGTGGATCATATATTGAATTACCTTTTAAATCACCATATATTATTAATGTTAAGAATACTGATGATGATATGTGTATAATTTGGTGTATATTAGCATATAAGTTTCCAGTAGCAAAGGATAAACAAAGAATATCTAAATATGTAGATGATCTCTATTCAATTATTATTCCATCCTTTGATTTTCCATATAACTATAATAATATAAAAAAATTACATAAATTGAATAATGTAGATTTTAATATATTTGAAATAGATGAAGATAAAAGAATTAAAGGAATAATATTTAAATCTCATAATAATTATAAGGGGTGTAATCTTTTATTATATAAAAATCACTATGTATTATGTACTAATATATTCACCATTATTAGAAATTCAAATAGAATGTCATATCCATGTTTAAATTGTATAACAAGCTACTCATCAGATCAAATATTAGAAAATCATAAATTAATGTGTGAAGAACATAAAGCAACAAAAATTATCTATTCGCATAATGATTACCATCAATTCGATAAATGTTGTTTCAAAAACAGAGTTCCCTTTACAGTGTATTGTGATATTGAAAGTTTTAACTCTGAATCAAACACTAAAAAACCATTTTGTTTTAATCTTGTAATTAAATCAAGTTATCCCGATCTAATGGAAGAACATGAAGTTACTTATATGGGTAAAGATTGTGGTGAACATTTAGCAAACACAATAATAAAATAATAAGATAAATTTAAAAAACTACTGAAAGAAAACATTATAATGGATGAAGAATCAGTTACTGGAGAACCTATTAATTGCTTCTATTGTAATAAAAAATTAGGTGAAGACATAGTAAGAGATCATGACCACTTGAATGGCAAATTTAGAGGATATGCTCATAATATATGTAATTTAAATTCTAAGAAACCTAATTTTGTTCCACTATAATTTTATAATGGATCTCAAAATAACATACATCTTTTCATTAAAGAATTAGCTATAACAAAGTTGAAGATGAAAGCGTTAGCTAAAACAGAAGAAGAGTTCTTTTCTTTAGACATAGGATGTATTAGAATATTAGATGCATTTAGATTTTTTACACCACTAAGTTTAGATGTAGTAGCAAAAACATTAGGTGGAAACCAAAGAAAAGGAGTTTACCCTTATGAATGGGTTGATGAAAAATGGGACGATAAAATGAGAACAACTGAGTTTCCTCCACAAGAAACATTCTATTCCAAACTAAAACAAGAGGGAATATCAGATGAAGATTATATTAAAGCAAAAGAAGTATTTAACAATAATTGTAAAACTTTTGCAGATTATACGATTATGTATCTAAAACAAGATGTAAAATTACTGTCAGATGTATTTGAAAAATTTAGAGTTAAATGTATAAATGAATATAAAATAGATCCATGCTATAGATATTCATCACCAGTTTTATCATGAATATGTGGTTCAAAGTTTACAGAACAAAGATTAAAAGACTACCAAAAGGATACATATGATATATTACTCATGATTGAAAAAAAAATAAGAGGAGGTATTGCTACAATACTTGGTGATAGATATGTTAAACCATGGAATAGATATACACAACCAGAACATCACGAAATAAATAAATTATGCACATTATTACACAACTCAGTCTATAGCTCATTAACTAAAGAAAATGAAGCATATCAAGCACAAGAAGATTATCTATTATATTAAGATTTTAACTTATTATATCCATCATGTATTGTTGAAGATCTACCTATAGGTGAATTTATTAAATGTAATGACCTACTTTACGAAATAACTAAAGATGAGGACTTTGGTATAATATATGAATTAAATATTAAATATAACAATGACCTAAAACAGAAAACAGAAGTCTTCCCTTATTTTCCAGAAAATTCAATACCATATACTGAAGAATTTACTAATTATCAAGAAGTAAACAAACCCAATAAAAACAAACCATTAGAGAAATTAATGCTTACATTACACAATAAAAATAACTATGTTATAGAAGGAAGAATGCTTGATTGGTATTTAAACAATGGTGTTAAGTTAGAAGATATAACAATTCTCAATAAAATCAAATATGAGAAATGTAAATGGTTAAAACCATATATAGAGTATAATGTAAAGAAAAGAGATGAAGCAAAAGCTAATAATGATAAATTTGGTGAAATGTTTTATAAATTAATGAGTAACTCATTCTATGGTAAAACTTTAGAAAATGTAAGAAATAGGCAAGATGTAGAAATTGTAAATAAATTAGATAGATACAAACAACTAGCAGGTAAACCAATATATAAATCAACATCAATATTTAGTAATAATCTCGCAGCAGTACACAATTATAGAAGTGTTGTTAAACAAGATAAATTTAATTATATAGGATTTGTAATATTAGAGCTTAGTAAACTTAAGATTTAATAATTTGTGTATAATGTATTGAAACCAATATATAATAATAATTTCAGCGTATGTTACATGGACACAGATAGCTTACATATACATCTAAAAGATGACCCAAACAAAATGAAAGAATACATAGGAAGTAAATTAGAACAAATGAAAGATGAGTTAAAAAACGAATACATAACAGAAGCTATATTTTTAGCACCAAAAGTATACTATTTTGAAACAACAAAAGAACAAACTCTTAAAGCAAAAGGTGTAACTAAATCTTCTCAAAAACATCAACTAAACAGAGATGATTATTATAATGCATTGTTTAACAATAAAAGCAAATATGTTGAACAATTTAGACTAAGATCTATTAAACATGATATAAATATTGTAAATGAGAAAAAGCTTGCATTATCACCATTTGATGATAAAAGAATTGTTGATGGTGTAAAAACTAAACCATATGGTTTAAAAACCTAATAATATAATAATTTATAAATCTATATGTAAAACTATATGCAAAACTATATGTAAAACTATATTCAAATATAATATAAATATGAATAAATATAAACATAAACATAAATACAAACACAAATTAAAACTAATTAGATAAGAGTGAAACCATTACTACTTTTTATAGGTAAATATTTAAAAAATAAAATGATTGGTACAATGTGACTAGTAAATAAACTTCTACTACTACTACAACCACTCTAGATCTAGAGCATGAAAAGAACAAAATCTAATCATTAACAAATTCTAGAACTATCCCTTAATGATGATAGAAAGTTAATTCCTTCCACAATTACACTATAAAATGATCTGTGAATGGACTTAGTCCTTTTCACTCTTTTATTATAGTTCATGTAATACATATAATTTCATGTAATACATCCGCTGGTTTAGTAGTTAATATATTATATATCATCATCTCAGCCATTATTTTTACCATGGGGTCAGGGCTATTGTTTAAACCCAAAGCAGCTTCTTCTAGCGTTTCAGCTTTAGCTAATATATTTTTATTGTATTCTATAAAGTCTATTACTTTCTTAGGTTTATCCACATACTTGGAATAGGATGAAATAATTAATTTATAATAATTAGGGTTTTTTATATGATTAATGATTTCACCCATACTATAACATTGTTTTCTTCAAGCTAAACATCTTTTGAATCCATTTGGAAATTCCATTTTATTTATTTTATAATATACCTTTTCAATACTATAAAAGTGATAAGTACCAAATGCGATAAATGTAAAAATAAAGATTGGTGTTGGAGTTGTGATGAATGCCAAAGTAAACCTTTATCATGTTTTGTATGTGATGAAATTATAACATATAGAGAAAGACATAATCATATGAGTAAGCATTATAATGATCCAGATCAATATCTAACATGTCATAAGTGTAAAGTAAATGAGCATATCTCTCACTATAGATTCAAACATTACACTTGTAGGATATGCTTATATCTCATTAGATATAGATTTGGTCACACTAAAGAAAGATTTAAAGAACATGCAAAGAAATATAATATCCATGAAGCTGGTTCCCAGATCAGCGAAGCTGGTTCCCAAATCAAAGTTTAGTCCTATTTAAAATGTTACTTGCGTTCCCGTTATTTATTATATTGGTTTTTATTATTGTAATTGTTTATTGGAATTATGATAAATATTCTGATTTAAGGAAGAGATTCAAAGGATATAGGAATATTGTACCAGAACCATTTGAAACTAAAAAACATAACTTTATTATTTATGGTCCGTCTAATTCTGGTAAAACAACTTTTATAAAAGATTATTGTGGTTTGTATGAGACAGTTAATGTATTCTGTCTTGATGGTAGTGAGTGGAAAGGATATAATGTATATGGTGTTGATGATTTAAATTTATTAGATAATTTAGATAGTTTTGCTAATAGTCTTATTATATTTGATGATATGGGAGAAAACATTAGATTACCAGCTATAGACTCATTGTATTCTAAAGGTAGACATCACAATTCTAATGTAATATGTGTAGGTCATACTGTAACAGATTTAAATACAAAAGCAAGAGATAATACCCCAGCTATATATATTACTTTAAATAGTTCACAACAATTCTTTGAAAGAGTACGAGAGAAGTTTAAAATTGATTCTAATCTATATAGATTTAAACATTATAACTATCGTGTAATAAATTATAATACTATTAGTGACTATTATATTGTATTAGATAAAGATAAAAATGTTGTATATGATTCTAGGATAGGTGATCTTGATATTGAGAAGTATGTTGATTATACAGAGTTTAAGGAAAAGGAATATAATATACTAAGTAGTTATTTAACAGATAGAATGATTGAACCAACACATATTAAACCAAAGGAGTTAATGTTCTATTTTGAAGAATATTTAGAGTTTAAGGGAATACATAAATCAATTAATTTATATAAAATATATACAAATATGAAAAATGTACTTAGTGAGATACATAGTGGCTATTATGCTATTGCTGGTATGGTTACTATGGTAGGATTTGGTTATTCTTACTTTCAAAAACATGGTAATAATAATGATAATAATTTTAATGGTATAGATATAATGAATATAGATAAAGCAAAAACTAAATTAAAAAATAGTAAGAATATGACAATAGGTTATGGTTTGATTGATAAAAGCAATTATGATCTCAATCATCCATTTAAAATAGTATGTATGCTAGCTAGTTGTCTTGTAAGTATTTATGCAACTCATAATCATATTAATTCTATATCTAAAAATGAGAGTAATATGTAGAGAATGTAATAATGAAATTGATACTAGTAGTGGTTATCCAGAACACGAACTAATGGATCATTATAATATTTTTCATAAAAATTTAATGGTAAGATTCACGAAATGTATGCAAAGAATATATAGTGGTTATCATATTAAGGATAGATGTATAGATAATCGTACAGGCCTTATATCATCAGTACATAGTTATATTGACTATATCAATATTTATGATAATGATAGTAATGATAATATTGATATCAATAAAGATGATAAAAATTATGATTTAAATAATGTTTTAAATGAACTGAAAGATAATATTAAAGAAGATTTAAAAGAATATATTAGGACCAATTTAAAACAAGAGAGCATTAATGAATTAAAACTAGAGATTAAAAATGAAATAAAAAAAGAAGTTAAAAATGAAATAGAAGGAGGTGCTATAAATAATTTAAAGACTGATGTTAAGATTAAGAATCCATCTAAAGAAATTAAATCAACTAGGACTTGTTGTTTTTGCAAAATTGAAAAGAATAAAGATTGTTTTTATAAGACTGGAGGTTTACGTAAAGAGTGCTCCTCTGAAAAGGTTCATGCTCAGTTGTGTAACATTTTTCTAAATAGGTCTTCCCTTAGAAAACATATGAAGAGACCACATATAAATTAGAAAGATAAATTTTAATGAAAAATTAATTATAAGCCATATATTTATGAGATAATTCTCTCAATTATACCTTTTAGTTTGTTAATTACAAAATTACACAGAATAACACAGAATAACAAGGATAACTAGAATTATGGATTAAATTAGAATCTTAGTAATTCTGCACTCGTGCAGAATTACTAAGATTCTAATTTAATCCATAATTCTAGTTATCCTTGTTATTCTGTGTTATTCTGTGTAATTTTGTAATTAACAAACTAAAAGGTATAATTGAGAGAATTATCTCATAAATATATGGCTTATAATTAATTTTTCATTAAAATTTATCTTTCTAATTTATATGTGGTCCTCTTCATATGTTTTCTAAGGGAAGACCTATTTAGAAAAATGTTACACAAATGAGCGTGAACCTTTTCAGAGGAGCACTCTTTACATAAACCTCCAGTCTTATAAAAACAACCTTTATTCTTTTCAATTTTGCAAAAACAACAAGTCCTAGTTGATTTAATTTCTTTAGATGGATTCTTAATATTAACATCAGTCTTTAAATTATTTATAGCACCTCCTTCTATTTCATTTTTAACTTCTTTTTTTATTTCATTTTTAATCTCTAGTTTTAATTCATTAATGATCTCTTGTTTTAAATTGGTCCTAATATATTCTTTTAAATCTTCTTTAATATTATCTTTCAGTTCATTTAAAACATTATTTAAATCATAATTTTTATCATCTTTATTGATATCAATATTATCATTACTATCATTATCATAAATATTGATATAGTCAATATAACTATGTACTGATGACATAAGGCCTGTACGATTATCTATACATCTATCCTTAAAATGATAACCACTATATATTCTTTGCATACATTTCGTGCATCTTACCATTAAATTTTTATGAAAAATATTATAATGATCCATTAGTTCGTGTTCTGGATAACCACTACTAGTATCAATTTCATTATTACATTCTCTACATATTACTCTCATTTTTAGATATAGAATTAATGTGATTATGAG
>NC_134473.1:28690099-28782400 GCF_964194025.1 Convolutriloba macropyga
ATTAATATGATTATGAGTTGCATAAATACTTACAAGATAACTAGCTAACATACATACTATATTAAATGGATGATTGAGATCATAATTGCTTTTATCAATCAAACCATAACCCATTGTCATATTCTTACCATTTTTTAATTTAATTTTTGCTTTATCTATATTCATTATATCTATACCATTAAAATTATTATCATTATTATTACCACCATGTTTTTGAAAGTAAGAATAACCAAATCCTACCATAGTAACCATACCAGCAATAGCATAATAGCCACTATGTATCTCACTAAGTACATTTTTTATATTTGTATATATTTTATATAAATTAATTGATTTATGTATTCCCTTAAACTCTAAATATTCTTCAAAATAGAACATTAACTCTTTTGGTTTAATATGTGTTGGTTCTATCATTCTATCTGTTAAATAACTACTTAGTATATTATATTCCTTTTCCTTAAACTCTGTATAATCAACATACTTCTCAATATCAAGATCACCTATCCTAGAATCATATACAACATTTTTATCTTTATCTAATACAATATAATAGTCACTAATAGTATTATAAATTATTACACCATAGTTATAATGTTTAAATCTATATAGATTAGAATCAATTTTAAACTTCTCTTGTACTCTTTCAAAGAATTGTTGTGAACTAATTAAAGTAATATATATAGCTGGGGTATTATCTCTTGCTTTTGTATTTAAATCTGTTACAGTATGACCTACACATATTATATTAATATTGTGATGTCTACCTTTAGAATACAATGAGTCTATAGCTGGTAATCTAATGTTTTCTCCCATATCATCAAATATAATAAGACTATTAGCAAAACTATCTAAATTATCTAATAATTTTAAATCATCAACACCATATACATTATATCCTTTCCACTCACTAAAATCAATACAGAATACATTAACTGTCTCATACAAACCACAATAATCTTTTATGAAAGTTGTTTTACCAGAATTAGACGGACCATAAATAATAAAGTTATGTTTTTTAGTTTCAAATGGTTCTGGTACAATATTCCTATATCCTTTGAATCTCTTCCTTAAATCAGAATATTTATCATAATTCCAATAAACAATTACAATAATAAAAACCAATACAATAAATAACGGGAACGCAAGTAACATTTTAAATAGGACTAAACTTTGATTTGGGAACCAGCTTCGCTGATCTGGGAACCAGCTTCGCTGATCTGGGAACCAGCTTCATGGATATTATATTTCTTTGCATGTTCTTTAAATCTTTCTTTAGTGTGACCAAATCTATATCTATTGAGATATAAGCATATCCTACAAGTGTAATGTTTGAATCTATAGTGAGAGATATGCTTATTTACTTTACACTTATGATATGTTAGATATTGATCTGGATCATTATAATGCTTACTCATATGATTATGTCTTTCTCTGTATGTTATAATTTCATCACATACAAAACATGATAAAGGTTTACTTTGGCATTCATCACAACTCCAACACCAAGCTTTATTTTTACATTTATCGCATTCGGTACTAATCATTTTTATAGTATTGAAAAGGTATATTATAAAATAAATAAAATGGAATTTCCAAATGGATTAAAAAGATGTTTAGCTTGTAGAAAACAATGTTATAGTATGGGTGAATTCATTAATCATGTAAAAAACCCAAATCATAATAAATTATTTATTCCATTCTATTCCAAGTATGTGGATAAACCTAAGAAAGTAATAGACTTTATAGAATACAATAAAAATGTTTTAGCTAAAGCTGAAACGCTAGAAGAATCTGCTTTGGGTTTAAACAATAGCCCTGACCCCATGGTAAAAATAATGGCTGAGATGATGATATATAATATATTAACTACTAAACCAGCGGATGTATTACATGAAATTACATGTATTACATGAACTATAATAAAAGAGTGAAAAGGACTAAGTCCATTCACAGATCATTATATAGTGTAATTGTAGAAGGAATTAACTTTCTATCATCCTTAAGGGATAGTTCTAGAATTTGTTAATGATTAGATTTTGTTCTTTTCATGCTCTAGATCTAGAGTGGTTGTAGTAGTAGTAGAAGTTTATTTACTAGTCACATTGTACCAATCATTTTATATTTTAAATATTTACCTATAAAAAGTAGTAATGGTTTCACTCTTATCTAATTAGTTTTAATTTGTGTTTAGATTTATGTTTATGTTTATATTTATTTATATTTATATTATATTTGCATATAGTTTTACATATAGTTTTACATATAGATTTATAAATTATTATATTATTAGGTATTTAAACCATATGGTTTAGTTTTTACACCATCAACAATTCTTTTATCATCAAATGGTGATAATGCAAGCTTTTTCTCATTTACAATATTTATATCATGTTTAATAGATCTTAGTCTAAATTGTTCAACATATTTGCTTTCATTGTTAAACAATGCATTATAATAATCATCTCTGTTTAGTTGATGTTTTTGAGAAGATTTAGTTACACCTTTTGCTTTAAGAGTTTGTTCTTTTGTTGTTTCAAAATAGTATACTTTTGGTGCTAAAAATATAGCTTCTGTTATGTATTCGTTTTTTAACTCATCTTTCATTTGTCCTAATTTACTTCCTATGTATTCTTTCATTTTGTTTGGGTCATCTTTTAGATGTATATGTAAGCAAGCTATCTGTGTCCTTGTAACATAAGCTGAAATTATTATTATATATTGGTTTCAATAAATTATAAACAAATTCATAAATCTTAAGTTTACTAAGCTCTAATATTACAAATCCTATATAATTAAATTTATCTTGTTTAACAACACTTCTATAATTGTGTACTGCTGCGAGATTTTTACTAAATATTGATGTTGATTTATATGTTGGTTTACCTGCTAGTTGTTTGTATCTACCTAATTTATTTACAATTTCTACATCTTGTCTATTTCTTACATTTTCTAAAGTTTTACCATAGAATGAGTTACTCATTAATTTATAAAACATTTCACCAAATTTATCATTATTAGCTTTTGCTTCATCTCTTTTCTTTACATTATACTCTATATATGGTTTTAACCATTTACTTTTCTCGTATTTGATTTTATTGAGAATTGTTTTATCTTCTAACTTAACACCATTGTTTAAATACCAATCAAGCATTCTTCCTTCTATAACATAGTTATTTTTATTGTGTAATGTAAACATTAATTTCTCTAATGGTTTGTATTTATTGGGTTTGTTTACTTCTTGATAATTAGTAAATTCTTCAGTATATGGTATTGAATTTTCTGGAAAATAAGGGAAGACTTCTGTTTTCTGTTTTAGGTCATTGTTATATTTAATATTTAATTCATATATTATACCAAAGTCCTCATCTTTAGTTATTTCGTATAGTAGGTCATTACATTTAATAAATTCACCTATAGGTAGATCTTCAACCATACATGATGGATATAATGAGTTAAAATCATAATATAATAGATAATCTTGTGCTTGATATGCTTCATTTTCTTTAGTTAATGAGCTATAGACTGAGTTGTGTAATAATGTGCATAATTTATTTATTTCGTGATGTTCTGGTTGTGTATATCTATTCCATGATTTAACATATCTATCACCAAGTATTGTAGCAATACCTCCTCTTATTCCTTTTTCAATCATGAGTAATATATCATATGTATCTTTTTGGTAATGTTTTATTCTTTGTTCTGTAAACTTTGAACCACATATCCATGATAAACCTGGTGATGAATATCTATAGAATGGATCTATTTTATATTCATTTATACATTTATCTCTAAATTTGTCAAATACATCTGACAGTAATTTTACATCTTGTTTTAGATACATAATCGTATAATCTGCAAAAGTTTTACAATTATTGTTAAATACTTCTTTTGCTTTAATATAATCTTCATCTGATATTCCCTCTTGTTTTAGTTTGGAATAGAATGTTTCTAGTGGAGGAAACTCAGTTGTTTTCGTTTTATCGTCCCATTTTTCATCAACCCAATCATAAGGGTAAACTCCTTTTCTTTGGTTTCCACCTAATGTTTTTGCTACTACATCTAAACTTAGTGGTATAAAAAATCTAAATGCATCTAATATTCTAATACATCCTATATCTAAAGAAAAGAACTCTTCTTCTGTTTTAGCTAACGCTTTCATCTTCAACTTTGTTATAGCTAATTCTTTAATGAAAAGATGTATGTCATTTTGAGATCCATTATAAAAGTATAGTGGAACAAAATTAGGTTTCTTAGAATTTAAATTACATATATTATGAGCATATCCTCTAAATTTGCCATTAAAGTGGTCATTATCTCTTACTATGTCTTCACTTAATTTTTTATTACAATAGAGACAATTAGTAGGTTCTCCAGTAACTGATTCTTCATCCATTATAATGTTTTCTTTCAGTAGTTTTTTAAATTTATCTTCATATTTTATTATAGTGTTTGCTAAATGTTCACCACAATCTTTACCCATATAAGTAACTTCATGTTCTTCCATTAGATCGGGATAACTTCATTTAATTACAAGATTATAACAAAATGGTTTTTGAGTGTTTGATTCAGTGTTAAAACTTTCAATATCACAATACATTGTAAAGGGAACTCTGTTTTTGAAACACCATTTATCGAATTGATGGTAATCATTATGCGAATAGATAATTTTTGTTGCTTTATGTTCTTCACATATTAATTTATGATTTTCTAATATTTGTTCTGATGAGTAGCTTGTTAGACAATTTAAACATGGATATGACATTCTATTTGAATTTCTAATAATGGTGGATATATTAGTACATAATACATAGTGATTTTTAAATAATAAAAGATTACACCCCTTATAATTATTATGAGATTTAAATATTATTCCTTTAATTCTTTTATCTTCATCTATTTCAAATATATTAAAATCTACATTATTCAATTTATATAATTTTTTTATATTATTATAGTTATATGGAAAACCAAGGATGGAATAATAATTGAATTGAGATTATCTACATATTTAGATATTCTTTGTTTATCCTTTGCTACTGGAAACTTATATGCTAATATACACCAAATTATACACATATCATCATCAGTATTCTTAACATTAATAATATATGGTGATTTAAAAGGTAATTCAATTATAATCCACCAGTTGAATTATAATACGAAATATGTAATGATCGAGATATTCTTCTTTGAATCATCCAACCAGATTCTCTTAATTCTGCCTTTTAAAAATTTTTCTATTTCATTCAAATGAGATATATAAATACCTGCTGTATAAACTTGTGGAATAGTAGTAAGTCCTATAATAAACTTTGTTTCTCCTTTTTCATATTCTATTTCTTTGGATAAATATATTTTATTGGATTGTGAATAATAGAAATTATGTTATTAAGAATATCTTCAAAGTTATCTTTATATCCATCATCTTTATTAAGAATTGATTTTATTTGTATAACTGAATTATTAAAACAAGTAGTAATATCATTGGGTAGTGTCTTGATATATTCATATAATTTATTCACCATATCTTGATTTTGATGTTTTTCCACTTTATCTTTATGCATTTTAGTTGAGTAATGTTTTTGAAGTGATTTATTAGTTTTAAACTCTCTGTTACAAGTTTCACAAAATATATCCGTCATTTTTATTGGGAAAATTTTTAAAAAAATAATTTTTTTCATTTTAAAAAATAAAATAAATGTTGGTTCCCCAATTTGAGAAATTTTTCTAAATTAATTCAAAATCCTATATTTTTGGCCGATATTTTAAAATTAGTTAAAATTCAATATTTTGCGATATTTTAAATTTCCTCAAAAAAATTTTTAAATTTTTCGAATTTTAAAAAATAATGAATAAATAAAAAAATAAAGATAAATGCAAAATAAAAATAAAATAGTGAAAAGTAAAAAAAATTGTGGGCAAGAAATACTCGAAATAAAAATGAGCAATTATAAAAAATGGAAAACCATATAATCCAATTTAAAAATGAAGCCATACCAGCGAAAAAAAGCAAAAAATATAAATTACTCAAATTGAACTATTCAATCAATTTTAAAAATATAGTAAATAAATAACAATAGAGATTATTGCGAAATAAAAAATAAAAAGAGTGAAAAAGTGAAAATCACGAGCATAAAATACTCGAAATAAAAAAATTAGCACTTATAAAAATAAAAAACCACATAAATCATTTTTAAAATGTGGATACACCAGTGAAAAAAGTAAAAATATAAATTTCTCAAAAAATAAACTATTCAATCTATTTTTAAAATATAGTAAATAAATAAAAATAGAGATAATTGCAAAATAAAAATAAAAAGAGTGAAAAAGAGTGAAATGAAGAGCATAAAATACTCGAAATAAAAAAATGAGCTATTTCAATCAAATTTTAAACCATATAAATTAATTTGAAAATGGGGCCATACAAGCGAAAAAAGCAAAAAATATAAATTACTCAAAATTGAACTATTCGATCGATTTTTAAAGGTATAGAGTAATTGTAAAATGTGGTAACAGAGCGAAAAATTGAGCGAATGCGAATTGCGCTGGGTTCCACATTTTACAATTACTGACCAAAGGCTGTAAATTAGATAATGTTTCTAAAATCTTGATTTTAAGCAGAAACTGGAAATCAAACTTACTACATGGAATCTGGAAAACGATTGTCTGGACATAATTGCGCGTGCTTCCGTCAATACTGTCTTATGATCGAACCAGGTTGTTGACATTATCAGCGATAAATCACAGTTCAATCCCAGTAACTGGTTGTAATGTCGTAGAAAGGGGCCAAGTCTGTTCGTTAGATTATGATACGCCACAATGGCAACTATATCTCTAGGATCTTTTCAACAATATTCCTTGAAATAAAAACTAGGATACAACGGTAGATAACGATTTCTAAGTTTGTCAACGATTATTTTGCATGTGCGAATTTAACATTGTTTGCAATTGAGCGGAATTGTCAAGAAACAACCGAATACTAACTTACTTCGAAAAAAAACATCAAAAAATCTTGTATTTCCGATCTACATTTTGTTGGTTTCTCAATTTACAATTTTTACAGTTCATTAGGAGATTCATAGATTTGAAAATATAGCTGCAAATTTTTCACCAATATGGGAAACTTTAAACCAATATGGCAAAAAGAAAGTATGCTGCATTAATTAAAACATTGCATAAAAACACAAATGTAATTACAAAGAGATTTAAAGTAGAATGTTTTGAAATAAAATACAATTTTAGGGTTTTGCCGTATTTACAATTTAAAATAAGAAAATAAGTCACTTAAGAATAAGGCCACAGAAAACAATACAACCTTTCTTCATTTTCTTGAATTCATTAAGTTTCCAAAATTCGTCTTGAGAGTACGTTGGCCAATTGATTAGGAAAATAATCAGTATCGGACAAATAAAAAAAGTAAACTTATTTGAATTCATTGCTTGAAAAAGGTTGCAAAAGGGGAAACAATTTAAACAAACAAGGGAAATCCTGTTTTTAGTTTGATTTAGAACTTAACTATATCAAAGGCAAAAAACACGAGCCTATGAACTTTTTTTGAAAAAAGCTCTGAAATTTTATGCTTTACAAATCAATGCTTGATGTCTCGAATTGACAAGAAAATTATTTGAATTGAATCTGTGAGAAAGTTAATAACTTCACCTCATTTACAAGAACAAAAATTTGAAAAAAAATAGAAAAGAAAAATATCTAAAATCCCTTATTGGTTTTTCCCTGAAAGCCGCAATATAGATTTTAACAAACAGCAAAGAATTTGCCGAAAAGAACACCTCTCAAAACCAAGCGAAGTTGGATCTAAACACCCACCCAGAGCTTGAAACGATTTACAAGGAAAAAAACCTACACTCCGCTTTATACCGGTCAAGTTCCGGCTAAGCTGATCTGAATTGCTAACATATATCATTTAGGGCTGTGTTTCTCAACCAAATTCCCCAGAAAATTGGAAAAAAAACTCTTTGCAATAAGCAAGTGCGTTCTGCGGGCTAGCAACAGAGGAGGGAAGAATCACAAACAGCAGCAAGAACGGCTCATGTTAAGATTTGAGCGTTTAAAGAATGGCGACTATGCTGGGCTATGATTCAAAGAAGCCTCAAAGAAACAAGCCAAGAAAAAAATCATGACTCAATGGAATCGCTTGCAGGACGTGGAAAATCTCTCTGCCTACAAATCCAATTTGGGCGTGCAGCAAAAATCTTGTCTTCGGATGGAGTAGCCTGTGATAAAAAGAAAACGCTGAAAGAGTTGATGAACTTGCATCGAGCAGAAGAAGAGCCACCGAGTGAAACGGATGATTACAGTAGTAATGCTTATCAGTTTAACGAAGCGTCTGTGTTTACACAATTGCAATCTTTCTCAAAATTCACAGCAGCCGGTCCATCCAAAATGTACCCTGAGCACCTTCTACATGCCGTAAAGTGCACAGTCCCCGATCAGTCAAAGGAACCTATTTCAAGCATCACAAAACCAGAGAAATTGGCTAGCAGAGGGCAGCTCCCCATTTTCGTTGCTCCAACTTTTTGCTCTGCTTCGCTTACAGCGCTGAAAAAGACAAAAGGTGGTTTACGGCCAATCGCCGTGGGAGAAGTTTTGCGACGCCTCATAGCCAAATGTATTGCGCAAGAGGCCAGTTCTGGGGCTGTTGAACTTCTTTCATCCATACAACTTGGCGTGGCATTTAAATGCGGTGCAGAAAGCAATGTACATGCAACAAAACAAACCTTTCAAAAGTTATTGAACGAAAAAGCTCGCTTAATTCAAATCGCCTTCAAAAATAAAATGTTTTCAATTCCAGTGCGAGAAGCAGTGCGTTAGATGCAGCGCGAAAATTCGTTCCCGCTTTAGCCCCTTTTGCATCTTTTTGCTATTCTCAGCATAGCAAGCTATTTTTTAATGCAATTCATATTCAAAGTCAATCAGGAGTCCAATAAGGAGACCCGTTGGGGACCTTTTTGTTCTGTTTAGCACTTTGGCCTATTATCAAAGAACTCGACAATAAGTTACCAAATCTTATGCAGAATTCTTGGTAAGTTGAAGATGGAATTTTAGCAGGAACGGAAGAGGAGCTCTGTGAACCATTAGAAATTTTATCAACTCATGGTAACAAGTGTGGCCTTGAACTCAGAAGAGACAAGTAGGAGTTGTGGTCCACCACGTGTTTAAAGCTGTTGATAGCAGGATAAACAGAAACAGCCAATCAGGAATCGAAGTCTTGGGCGCAGCAATCGGAACACCCACTTTTTCTGCATCCTGTTTAGAAAAACGGGTTAAAAATCTCGAGAAAGTATCAGGCAATCTAGGCTATTTAGAGGACACTCAGTGCGCTCTTGGAATTTTTTGTAGCTGTCTGGGTGCGCCTAAATTGGTGTTCTCTTTGAGATGCAACACTCCATCTTCTGAGTGTAACAAAATACTTGAAAAATTTGATTATCTCCAACGAACAACTTTTGAAAATACAATGGGTTCTGTAATCAGCAAAAAATCAAGTGACCAAGCATGCCTGCCAATAAGCAAAACAGGAGCTGGGACACGACGTTCTTTGAACCAAATCAAAGCTGCTTATGTTGGCAAAAAACACGAGCCAATGAAATTTTTTTTGAAAAAGCTCTGATATTTTATGCTTTACAAATCAATGCTTGATGTCTCGAGTTGACAAGAAAATTATCTGAATTCAATCTGGGAGAAAGTTAATAACTTCACTTCATTTAAAAGAACAAAAATTTGAAAAAAAAATAAGAAAAAAGAAAAATATCTAAAATCCCTTATTGGTTTTTCCCAGAAAGCCGCAATATAGATTTTAACAAACAGCAAAGAATTTGCCGAAAAGAACACCTCTCAAAACCAAGCGAAGTTGGATCTAAACACCCACCCAGAGCTTGAAACGATTTACAAGGAAAAAAACCTACACTCCGCTTTATACCGGTCAAGTTCCGGCTAAGCTGATCTGAATTGCTAACATATATCATTTAGGGCTGTGTTTCTCAACCAAATTCCCCAGAAAATTGGAAAAAAAACTCTTTGCAATAAGCAAGTGCGTTCTGCGGGCTAGCAACAGAGGAGGGAAGAATCACAAACAGCAGCAAGAACGGCTCATGTTAAGATTTGAGCGTTTAAAGAATGGCGACTATGCTGGGCTATGATTCAAAGAAGCCTCAAAGAAACAAGCCAAGAAAAAAATCATGACTCAATGGAATCGCTTGCAGGACGTGGAAAATCTCTCTGCCTACAAATCCAATTTGGGCGTGCAGCAAAAATCTTGTCTTCGGATGGAGTAGCCTGTGATAAAAAGAAAACGCTGAAAGAGTTGATGAACTTGCATCGAGCAGAAGAAGAGCCACCGAGTGAAACGGATGATTACAGTAGTACTCTTTCATCCATACAACTTGGCGTGGCATTTAAATGCGGTGCAGAAAGCACTGTTCTGTTTAGCACTTTGGCCTATTATCAAAGAACTCGACAATAAGTTACCAAATCTTATGCAGAATTCTTGTTAAGTTGAAGATGGAATTTTAGCGGGAACGGAAGAGGAGCTCTGTGAACCATTAGAAATTTTATCAACTCATGGTAACGAGTTTGGCCTTGAACTCAGAAGAGACAAGTAGGAGTTGCGGTCCACCACGTGTTTTATGCTGTTGATAGCAGGATAAAGAGAAACAGCCAATCAGGAATCGAAATCTTGGGCGCAGCAATCGGAACACCCACTTTTTCTGCATCCTGTTTAGTAAAACGGGTTAAAAATCTCGAGAAAGTATCAGCCAATCTAGGCTATTTAGAGGACACTCATTGCGCTCTTGGAATTTTTCGTAGCTGTCTGGGTTCGCCTAAATTGGTGTTCTCTTTGAGATGCAACACTCCATCTTCTGAGAGTAACAAAATACTTGAAAAATTTGATCTTCTCCAACGAACAACTTTTGAAAATACAATGGGTTCTGTAATCAGCAATAAATCACGGGACCAGGCTTGCCTGCCAATAAGCAAAACAGGAGCTGGGACACGACGTTCTTTGAACCAAATCAAAGCTGCTTATGTTGGTTCCTTATCTCAGTTGGCAGACATAGTAGAACAAATTACTGGAGTGGACTCAACTCACGAAAGTAGTTTCACAGATTTAGTGGACGAGTTTAGCACTTTGGGGATTCCTCATTTGACGCAACAGAAAATTTTTGACGCAACCTTCTTTAAGGTCGAACCTTCAACAGACAAAAAGCTAGACTGTTGTCTCATTCCCTACCTCAATCTGGAGCGTCGTTGACGGCAGCACCCATCCCTGCTCATGGCTTTTACCTTCAACCTAACGAATTCCAAGCAGCTCTAAAATACTGTATAGAATTCCACTCAACGATTCCGAAAGGAGATGTCCATACTGTAAGTCAGCTAATTTGGACATAATTGGAGATCATGCGGTTTTATGTCACGGGCCTGGCGATCTTATCTCTCGCCATGACAGAGTAAGAGACACAAACATGACAGCTTATTCGTGTTGACTAATTTTTCCCCTGTATGTTATGCAAAAACATCTTCTGCTTGAAAACAATTCAAGACCAGGCGACTTGTATTTGCCCAGTTTTATAGCAGGACAACCCGCAGCTTTAGATGTCACCATTAGGTCCCCACTGCAAGTCAGTCTTATCTCAGATGCGTCGAGGACATGTGGCTTTGCTCTAACCCTAGCGAAAGACATAAGATTGCGCATTATTACTTGAAGTGCAGCGATATGGGCATCATACCATTGGCGTTAGAATTTTTCGGCGGACTATCCGAGAAAACGCGGAAAACATTGAAAAGAGTAGCCCTTTTATCTGATAAAAGAGGTTGCCAGCCCTCAGCCCTATCAGTAGCCTTCAATCGTCTCACTCAAGCGGTATCAATAAGTGCCATGAGTGGCTCAGCTACAATGCTGATTGCAAGAAATTCGCGATTATGGGCCAGAAATGATGCGGACTGTTGCATCCATTTACGCCGCTATGCCCAATTAGAGGGTCAAGAAAGTCCTGTTCAAGAACTCACTAACCTCAAGTGATATCGGACTCATTTTATGAAAGGGGAGCCCTTCTTTGTTTAAGTGCCACCCAATGAGTGGGGACTTCAGTTAATTTTACTAGTTTTTGTCCTCAGCCATCAGCAGGAGCTAAAAAATATTCAAATGGATGAATTCAGTTTAATCTCGTTTTCAACGCAGAAAAGTGGAAAATTGGCGTTGTGCAGTAAAGTTGTGTTTAACAATTGTTATCATCGGAGCTTGAAGGATTGATTAAATTTTTTTATGGTCGTTGATCAAAACCAAGGTTAAATTTGTTTAAACTACGCTATAGTTCATTTAGAAAGTGAAAGTCAAAATTTGTCGGAAAACTACGTACATCTACTACGGGTAATTTTAAACAGAGATAGAAGCAACTCTGTTATGTTTTTCAACGTTTTGAAAAAAAGATGGTTTGTATTATAAATCCATTAGAAACATCAGATGAAATTGAATTAATTTTTTTTTCAAAAGTGTTGACGCAAATTGTAAGATAACGACGTTTTATGAACCATTGACGTTTACCTGGTCTTCAAAATAACGGGCAATCATTAGCTAAATGTTTCAATTTTTTAAAAATTTATATGTCGCTGATTATCATTTTTTAAACCCAATATTATCCTGTTTTGATCTTTTTTGGGCTTTCAAGAACCTTCTTTAGACTCAAGGTTACAAATTATGTCTACATTCAGCAAGTACCGTGTAAAAAATAGCAGATGTACCTTAAAGGCAAAAACAGACCACCAAGCTGGGAATCCAGAACAACCTATTTTTATTATTATGAAGTAAACAATGATACGCATCTGACTTAAAGTATTATTTTTTGTTTTGGTAGTTTTAAAGTTTTCAGTTCAACTTAAAGCATTATTAAAGCACTCAAAATTGCTCCCAAAAAATTGGTTCAAGTTTTTGACAGTAGAAACGGAAAATTCTCAGGACAATTTTGTTCTGCGAATTTATTCACATTTCTTAAACTTTGCCAAATTGCGAATGCGATGGAATTTTGTCACTGCTACCTACAAATTAACGTTAAATGCCGATATATGTCACGAAATTTTGTAAATGTTGACCAAAATTTGCCTTCACATTTATTCACAATCCAAGTTTAGGACATAACGTGAATAAATGCGACATTGAAACGTCACGTATGACCACAAAATGCGAAAATTTCTAAAGTATACGATTGATACGCTGTGGTTGCTATGATAACACCCGTGCTGATGCCAAATAATAAATCAGTTCTTGGAAGTCGTAAATATTTCTCCATATCATTACTTAAAACAGATTTATGTCAAATTTACTTTTTAGTCAAGTCTAATTTATGACGGAAAAAAAACTATACATACTGGACTCTCCACTAAAAAAATTGAAATATTGTTTCAAAAGATCCCTACCTCCGATTGCACGACTTTTCTGGAGGACAATGACGAAAGTTCCCATCATTTCTGGAAATGCTACATTCAATAAAATTATTTGTCGTTGCTTTTATTTGCTCCCCCATTGACAATCCTGGGCACGATTCTTGCACCAGATTAGGCAGAAATGACTGGTCTAAATTGGGAACTGTTCCCCAAACACTTTTTTATTGGTATATATGAAATGTGATAGTTGGTCAGATCTCACGTTATCTTTTACAACCCGGAATTCATTCAACCCTGAATATCATTATGAAATTTTATTGTTTTTCAGCATGACCAGATTTCTCATATGGCATCTACTCGACATTTTAGGTTAAAATTCAGAGTATAATTCTGAGCTTAGTCTGAACATATAATGAACTTCATTCCTGCGTATTCTTCAACTCCAAAGCCATTATTATCAAAGCACAAACACGCATTGCTTTCTTCACAAAAACTGATGAAAACATAATTTTGTTAACCGAGGAAACGGAAACAGTTCCCTAAATGATTGTTCTTGTGATATTGCACGTTGAAGCAATGCTCCTGGTGGAGAATGTGATAGAATAGCGAGAAGTCATTTTGAGGCAGTGTCGAACAACCTGTTCTGTCTGGGCTTCCTTCAAAACCCTCAGAAACCTATAAGAAAGTTCACATAATATAAAACCGTACCATATAAAGTTGAGGCTATATCGCCGTGGTTAACTTTAATGAATTCATTAAAATAGAAGAATTTTAAGTATAATTTGCAGTTTTTTGTGAACTTGTTTCAGTCGCCGCATATATCCCTAAACTTTTTGATATCCCGAGACATTTGACAAATAATAATTACAAAACTCTTTCATTTCTGTACTCATTAATGAGCTGACGCATGCAGACGATTTTCAGGCATTATCAGGCTTTAGATCGTTCATGATTAGAGATTATCTAAACTGTGACCAGCCAGTTTGCCGGGTTAAAAAAATGCACTTCCTGCCACCTGTGCGTTTCTCATTGTCTGATCATTGACTCGCATCTCAAACCTGGTGCATGAAACAAATGGGAAAATGGCTCGAGTTCCTTTCAAATAAACACTTAGTTTCACATACCTTGTGTTTGACTAGCAACACCAATACCACCATCAACAACATAACAAGTTTCTTAACTTGACGATGCCATTTTAACAAACAAAGTCTCATTTCAGCTTTCAGAGTGAACAAATGGTGACCAGATTCCAACAAACTAACTAAACTGGATACAAGTTGTTGATCACAATAATGTTTTGTTTGCGCACAAAATGAACCTCAAACTGCATTCAACTCAAAGTTGAACCCAAACTCAGCTGATTCTAATTGCGGTCTAGTGTTTGTGATCATGGCGACACCATTTAATGAATCAGGGCACAAATCGTCTAGACTGAGGTATTGTTTATATCATTTGTCTTTAAGACGTCGACAACAAATGAATTTCAGCTTGCTTGAACAATTCAATGATACGACACAAGATTGATATCAAACTTTGTGTCATGGATGCGTTCACTTTAGGACTCATACCTCCGCATAGCTGTCACCGCATTGCGACAATTCAATTTTCGGCCTCCACATTTTACGTCCATAAAACGGAAGTCGTGTGGATCCTACGAACAACATTTCAAAACCAAAATCTGATTATTCAATTTTTGCTAAGTGGGGTTTATAAAGAAAAACAGCGTAAAAGTTTCTTTCGCAGTTTTTTTAATAGTGAAAAAACAAGGAGGCTCGTCAATGTGCGTTTGCACATGATGTTCCGACCCGAGCTTATCAACATTCATTACTTAATTGTCAGCCAAATGACGATATAACAAAAATAGATATTTGAGTTTAAAACAATCGCTACACAACCTAACCACTAATTGAATTACATAATGCCATGCCTCATTTCAGCGCCAACGAGATCTGCCATTAAAGAGACTACGAGAAAAAAAAGCAAAAACAAAAATTTCACGGCAAAAACTGAATGTCAAAATTAAAAAGCACCTAGTAACAAAGTCAAAATGCAGTCAGATAACCCTGACTACACAAATTTACTTTTTCTAACTATACAGCAGATGGAAACTTTTCCATAGAAACGGACTAAAGATGCAGAAAAACTCAAAAAATTACAAACGATTTGCGAAAACAGAAATTATTGATACCATTAAAATCATTAGCTATTATCTGAATATTATGTACTTTTTTTAATTCAATTGTTAATTCTACTATTTCAGATAAAAGATTTATTCTGAGAGATTAACTAAGTTTACCTGGGCCACATTTGAAAACCCTTGGGATGTTATTACGCGATTGTGTTGAAAAAAGAAGCAAAAAAGAAACACAAAACTGACCACTTAAGAAACCTTTAAAAAAACGCATATTCTCCAACCAACAAAACGTCAGTGACAAAACAATTACGTAGATATGTTATTTTTTGAAATACAAGAAACTGGACGGGACCCCTCAATGATGAAAATAGGTTACAAGTTGACGAAAAGAACAACAAAAACTGAAAAGTTTGAAAAAAAATTGAAAATGTATATCGTAAACTTCTAGACTATTCGCTATAAACTGAGTGCTTTGGGTAACATCATTTATTCAATCTTCTATTACAAATTTTGCGACCGCTCAGCAATTTACGGCTACCTAAAGAACAAAAAACAGGAAGAAACAGCAAATTCAATAAGAAAATTGAGCGAGAAAAGTGTCGAAGGCATTAAACTTTCCAATGAAAACTTTTCAAAAAATTTTTTAACAGCAATGGGATTTTTCTTTTTTCTTTACAATATAACTTCAAAAAATTATCAAATACGAACAAATACATTAAAACCACGAAATTCTTGAGAAAACTCGTAGTATCATCGCCATTAAATTCAATAGCTTTCAACAGAAGCAAGAAAATACGCGCAATTGATGGGACGACAAGGTTGTTTGCCATTCATATTTCATATATAAACCATTAAAACACTTCATTTACTATGTAAACCACAATAAATACAGGCAAAAACGAAAAATTCAGTGGAAAAGTGCCTGAAGAAAGTGTCCAAGCAATTTAAATCATAAGTTATACTCTAAAAACTTTATCTATGATCCACTGAACGTCTTTCGTAAACCAGTGGGAACTATCAGTATTAGAATAATTAGATAAGATTTCAAAAGGAACCAAAATAAGAAAAATTATCCAAAAAATAAAAAGTTATGAAAACCCGTGGCAATGAAGTCTTAAAACTATTAGCTAGAAGATAAAACCGAAAACCAGATTAATTTTGTATCCAGTGGAAAAGAAGGTGGTGTTCTCAATACTGAGACTGACTAACAGTTCAAGAAAAAGTTTAAGATTGGTTAATGTTTAGAAAAAATTTCGAAAAACTATGTTTAAGGACTTAACAGCCATCAAATTTAATAGCTTTCAACGGAAGTCAATAAATACACTCCGATTTGCCCCGATGCGAGGAAAAGGATACTTTTCAATCATAGTTAATCAATAAAACATCAGAAAGTCTTATGAC
This sequence comes from Convolutriloba macropyga, assembly GCF_964194025.1. NCBI lineage: Eukaryota > Metazoa > Xenacoelomorpha > Acoela > Convolutidae > Convolutriloba > Convolutriloba macropyga. Next base: position 28,707,027 of record NC_134473.1, read on the forward strand.
TATGAAAAAAACAACAATAACAGGCAAAAACCAAAAATTCAGTAGGAAAATGCGAGAAAAGTGTCGGAGCCATTTTAAACATAAGTTTTTCTCTAAAAATTTTATCAGTGATCCACTGAACGTATTTTCTAAGCCAATGGGAGCTATCAATATTTGGATAATGTGATATGAGTTCAAAAGTAACCAATAATACAAAAATAACAGCAAAAATTAAAAATTGAGATCTTGAGTCATTGAAGTCATATATCCAATAGTTAGTAGATAAAACCGCTAACCAGATAAAAGTTGGTTGCAGGAGGAAGGAAGTGGGTCCTGTCATTACTGAGACTGACACACAGTTCATGAAAATAAGTTTATGATTGGTTATTGTTAAAAAAAATTTCGAAAAATTATTCCTAAACTCTTAACAGCCAATAGCTGTCCACTCAAAGCACCAGATATGTTCAATTAAAGCTCATTACGGAACATAGCGCACCTTTAGTCAATGAGTTCATGCCATTGGACTCCAAAAAATTAGTTAATCCTCAAAAAGAAAATCATATTTTCATTTAAAATTACAAAAACTCAGTGTCGAAGCCAAAAAAAACATGAGCAATTCCTTGAAAACAAAATTTTTTTGTTCATTGGGAATCATTTGACTATGAATGAGGTTTGCAAATAACGGAACCTCGATATGAAAGTGACTAGTCTCTAGAAGTCTTTAATAAACAAAAAACTGATAAGTTTCCTAAAAAAAGAGCTCTCAAACAGAATTCGATCTTTTTTATAGTGAACTTCCCTATGAGACCAGAACTAGCCTTTTTATCGCCTTCAGTCTATTAGGAACACACAGATGGTTCATTTTGTGGCATGAAATGTAAATTTGAAATACTATTTTTATAGAAAATATCTTAGTTCGAAGAAAAATTACACTAAAAGTGAACAAAATCATGCCAAATATCCCGTGTTCACACAAAACTCCAATCCTCGATAACTCCTCGAAAAGACCGAAATTCAAAAAATACTTTTTATTTTGAATTCTGCGCTGGAACAGCTTTTTAATGATACCACTCATTTTTCTCTACGAGGAATACATCGATCGGCCAAAAATGACTGAACAAAAAAAACCATTTGAGTATATAGTTCCTCGCCCACAAGTGGGTCGGAAAAATAATGCTGAAGTTCTGAAATTGAAGTCAGGAAAATATGTTAATTTAATCACCTTCGTATGTTTATGTTTGCACCGACTACACTACTCGAAGTATGAGATAATCGTACGGAATATCTAAAAATCAACAAAAATACGACGCAAAATAATACACGTCGATGAAAACTTTCGGCAAAAATTAGTACCCAAACTTTATACTTAAAAAAAGTCTAATGCTAACGAAAACATGAAGAACCAATTTATTTGACTGAAGAAATGAAATGAGTACCGCAATTTTCTGAGCTGAAAAAAAACACTATCAAGCGAAGAACTAATCTGCCCCAAGGAAAGAGAAAAATCTTATTCAAAATCTATTCTACTTTCAACACAAATGAAGAAATTATTGTAATTCAAGTTAAATTCGTGTATTTTAAGTCTGGTGGCTTCAAAACGATCTCGATTGAATTACTTCGACTTAACTTCAATTTGAGTTTGCATTCTCAATTTAGATTTAATGAAAGCCAGCGGAAGTAATTTTATTCAGTTAAATAGGTCAGTTTTCACTTTTCACACAATACACAGGCTTGTAGAATGCAGTAACAAACAACATCAAAAATTTACACGTCAATGAAAAAATTTTCGACAAAAATTAAAGACCGAATTTAAAACTTACGTAAAGTCTTTCCCACAGCAGCTGAAATATAAGAATAGCACATACATCTTTGACAATGTGGTAAAACACTATAAACTTCAGCTCTGCAGATTATATATTCAACTATTCCTTCGAATACTATCTCTCGCACTATAAACCTCTGTCATCTACAAAAACAGGGGCAAACTTGCAGGTTGCAGTTGATTTTCGAATTACATAAAAACAAAAAAAAACGGAGAAAAACATTTGGTGGAAATCCACACTAAAAGTGCGTCCCGACACTGTAGATTTCTCTAATGAGAAACAAATGCAATGGGAAGTATTTCCAGCAGGTCAAATCTCTCAGCCTTTAACAGCTTTTCTCAGGTTAAACTTGATTGAAAAACACTTCAAAACCTAGTAGTTACAATAAATTGGAAGAGGCAAAACAATTTTGTGCTTTTTGCTATACAGTTAACAGTAGCTAAACGTTCAGAACCCCTTACTAAAAAGTAACTGCAACGAAAGAAAGAAGGAGGCTCCGCAAAGTGCGTTTGCACATATTGTTCTGAACCCATTTAACCACCTTTTTGAGAATAATTTTCCGGCAAAAGAAGCAGAGGTTGCAAAATTTCAAGATGAAGATTAGTTCATGCTGGGTAATATAAACTATATGGATTCTCAAAACGTCAGACGGTATCTCACTGGTATCAGCCTCACTAGTTTACACACCAGTGGGGTTGATGCCAGTGAGATTTATTTTTCTAACGAAAACATGAAGAACCAATTTATTTGACTGAAGAAATGAAATGAGTACCGCAATTTCCTGAGCTGAAAAAAACACTATCAAGCGAAGAACTAATCTGCTCCAAGGAAAAAGAGAAAAAATCTTATTCAAAGTCTACTCTAATTTCAACACAAATGTAGAAACTATTGTAATTCAAGTTAAATTCGTGTATTATAAGTCTAGTGGCTTCAAAATGATCTTGATTTAATTACTTCGACTTTACTTCAATTTGAGTTTGCATTCTCAATTTAGATTTAATGAAAGCCAGCGGAAGTAATTTTATTTAGGTAAATTGGTCAGTTTCCTCTTTTCACACAATAAACAGGCTTGTAGAATGCAGTAACAAATAACATCAAAAAATTACACGTCGATGAAAAAACTTTCGACAATAATTAGTGACCGAATTTTAAACTTACGTAAATTCTTTCCCACAGCAGCTGAAATTTAAGAATAGCACATACGTCTTTGACAGTGTGGTAAAAAACACTATAAACTTCAGCTCTGCAGATTATATATTCAAATATCCCTTCGAATATTATCTCTCGCACTATAAACCTCTGTCACCTACAAAAACGGGGCAAACTTGCAGGTTGCAGTTGATTTTTGAATTACATAAAAACAAAGAAAAACGCAGAAAAACAGTTGGTAGAAATCCACAATAAAATTGCGTCCCGACACTGCAGCTTTCTCTAATGAGAAACAAATGCAATGCGATGTAACGTCAGCAGGTCAAATCTCTCAGCCTTTAACAGCTTTTCTCTGGTTACATTTGATTGAAAAACGCTTCAAAACCTAGTAGTTACATTAAATTGGAAGAGGAAAACAATTTTGTGCTTATTGCTATACAGTTAACAGTTGCTAAACCTTCAGAACCCCTTACTAAAAAGTAACTACAACGAAAGAAAGAAGGAGGCTCAGCATAGTGCGTTTGCACATATTGTCCTGAACCCATTTAACCACCTTTTTGAGAATAATTTTCCGACAAATGAAGCAGAGGTTGCAAAATTTCAAGATGAAGAATAGTTCATGCTGGGTAATATAAACTTTATAGATTCTCAAAACGTCAGACGGTATCTCACTGGTATCAGCCTCACTAGTTTACACACCAGTGGGGCTGATGCCAGTGAGATTAATGTTTCTAACGAAAACTTGAAGAACCAATTTATTTGACTGAAGAAATGAAATGAATACCGCAATTTTCTGAGCTGAAGAAAAAAAAACACTATCAAGCAATAATCTGCGCCACAGCAAAAAAAAGGAACTCTCATTCAAAGTATTATCTTTTCAACACAAATATAGAAATTTATTTAATTCAATTTAAATTCGTTTATTTTAAGTCTGGTGGCTTCAAAATGATCTAGATTGGGTTACTTCGACTTAACTTCAATTTTATTTTGCATTCTCAGTTTAGATTTAATATAAGAGAGCAGAAGTCAATTTATTGAGTGAAATTGGTCATTTTCACTTTTCACACGATAAACAGGCTTTTAGAATGCAGTAACAAATAACATCATGTACACACCGCGGTTATTTGTTAAATTATTTAGCTGTTAAAGCGCAAAAGTCGACAAAAACACATGGGACAAATAACTCTTGGCATTCTCACAAGCGCCATCTAAAATAGTTATAACAGTTGAAGTTGAAAGGGACAAAACAGTTCTCACCAGTCATGAAGGTAGATCAAACTGCTATCGAGTTGACATTTAACATTTTCATACACCTAATTATCACCGAGCAGAAATAGCAGAGTAGTTAGCATTTCAAATGGCTTGCACAACAATTTAGTGTCCGTATACAAATTCCTCTGCACGGGAAAATCAATATGCTAGTTGATCTGTATAATTGTTTGAGAACTGAACATTTCGATTTGTTAACTTTCGAAATTTATTTTGGCTATGAAACCTCGCTGAACCAGATCACCTCATTGCAAGAGTCTAATCTGCAACACGTCATCGATGAAACAATGTATTCAGCAAATCAAAAATTCATCACACTATAGATTGGTCTATTCTACACATTAGACAAATGTACACTGTTAATAAATTTATTAGTCTATTCTACTCCAGAGACAAATATACAGCTGTATTGGTCTTCCTGTTTGGTCAACTAGGCTAGGCGTAAGTCCCACTGACTTGTTCACTTTCATCAACCAAATTGCCCTCTTTGTCAATTATAACTCGCATCTCTGATCCACCACATATTCTGACCCAACTCTCGGCTACTAGTCTAAAACACAATTGAAGTGGGGATAGAGATACAGAATTTCCGCTACTCTTCATACATACCCCGTCAAAAACAAAAATAACATAATTGCCAGAAAGTAGCCGCAATGGCTTTGTAGATCTGCAGTCTCAAAAAGATAGTGAAAGAAAGAGACCAAAAGAAAATTCTTTTCATTAAACGCTGAGAGGTTATATTTTGATAAGGAATCTGTTTATTTTATTGTTGCTTCCATTAGCTGCCCTCAAATACCCTTCAATTAGAGTGGCACGCACTCACTTGACCTTATCTTTTTGAATTGAAGAAAAGTCAATTTCAGAGTGAGGACGTCATTTTTGAGAGTGAGGTGAGTCACGCGTGACCAAAAACTTAATCACGCAAATGAACTCTCTCCACTAAGAGTGAAAAATGACGTCTTGCGCACAATTCAGTTGACATTGCAGCAACGATTGAACAAAAAGCAGATTTGAAGTGCTTGTGACGTCATGTGGTCGTACCCAAAATCTTGACGAAAAAAGAAACATGAAATTTCATTGACTAAACAAAAAACATAGAATGGACCATGAATGGATTAGAAAAATCAATAAAAAAATCCAATCGTGAAATCGAAAAAAAACGGTAAAAATTGAAGTCAAACTGCAGTATGTGAACAAAAAACACCACAAGCGAGAAGGCAAATTTTGTTCAAACAACGTTTTTCTCACTCAAATTTATTTGAGCACAATTAATAAAAAAAGGAAACAGAGTAAAAAAGAGAAAAAAAGGACAAATTCTCGGCAGTTTGTCATTAAGTTGCGAATCAATGACATTTTTGAACATAGCTGTCAGATTGCCGGAAAATAGCCACCGTTGATGCACATCGGGGTTGAAAAAAAAGAAGAGATAAATTGACCGAATTTTTTTGTGTCTTTTTTTTTTCATTGTCAAAAAGAGTTCTAATTTGAGGCGCAGTTTCAGTTGAATTCTAAAACTATACTTAATTCAGTTTCTAAACTGAAAGATAATAAGCTGAATACCAATGTCGGTTAGCAAACACTTTAATGAACCTTGATAACCTAATTCTCAATGACTTAATGACCAGGCTTTATCGGTTATAGCTGTTGAGATGCTGACGGGGGCTATTAATAACCGATTGTCTAATATTCTCAAAGTATGTGCAGACGAATTGCACAACCTATAAAACATAGCCGGCAGATTGCTGCAAAAAGCCGCCATTGATTCCCATAAACCCAATTGGGATTGAAAGGAAAAACAAACAGTCTTTTAACAAAAATATTTTAAAATGTGAACTATGTTGATGTTATTCCGTAGGTAGTAATACCCTTATTACGGGGAACAGAAGATTAGAGATGTTAACTATGATTTATATTGAAAAAGTTTCAGATGGGGTTATCTAAAATTGGTTTTTATGGGTTTATCCCGATTCTATTTTTGATTTGATTTTTTGATACCGACTCTGATGATTCTAGATTGTTTTTCCGAGCAATTGATGCTTAGGCGCACGTTGACGCAAAATTTTACGCAAAAAAAACAGCTGTGAACTAAAGTAAAGCTAAACAAACTTTTACTTGAAGAAGTAGAATAAGTTAGGGCCGCAATGATAACGGGCTGGGAAGATGAGCGAAATTTTTAAAAATTATAAGAAGCGATACATTTAAAAAAGAGATAAAAACAAGCAAAATAAAACTAATGGCAAAAAGTCTAAAAAATAATTATGATTTCTTATAAAAATTGTAGATTCTCAACAGTTATTAACACACAATGAGAAGCAGTTCTTGCTTATTCGCTGAGCAACCACACAACACGAACTCACTGGATAAAGCTTAAAACAAAAGAGAAAAAACTACAAAAACTGCAGAATTGATTTAATTAAATAAAAAAGGTGCTATCAGACCTTTAATTGCTTTCACTTAGTAACAATAACCTACAACCAACACTAATTAAACAATTCAATATGAAAAAAATAAGCTGAATGAAAAAACATTAATTAGTGGACAATAAATTTGAAACCCAGGCGGGTTTCATATGGGGTTTCATGTGCTTGGATTTTTACTTTAAGTTTGATTTAGTCCAAAACACGTCAAAATTTTAAAAAATTTTGATTAATTTTACTGTTTTTCAGATTTTAAGCAAAAAATTGTTAAATTTTTACTGTTTTTCAACTACAACAAACTTCAAGTAAACCTAAAACAACAAAAAGGACAATAAAACACACATGAAAGCTAATTTCAATGAAAAAATAGCCCGCGGACAAAGTAATAGAAAACCATAAAAAAGCGTCCAAAACGGCGAAATCACAAAAACAGATCAAGATTGCATGATACTTGATTGAGATGGTCAAAAATGCATCCGAACAAACGAATACATGCTAATATGGTTTAGAATAACCACTGCGCCCGAAGAAGTGAAGTAAAAACTAAAAAACTGCTTCGAGAAAGCCTAACGTTATCAAAATACTTCGCTCGCTTAGCAAAAATTTTCTCACACCTACTTTTCTCGCTCTCTGAACTCGCAGTCTGAACTGAAAATTATTCTGTTTTCTCTCAGCTCTTCAATTCGTTCAGCAGTTTGACCTAAACACTTATTTTTCACGTACGGAAATGACTTTTACATCCGGTTTTAAATACACTCCAAAAAATACACGAGTCGCAAAATGGCAGCGCCCCAATACAATTAAAATTCGTATTTGAATTTGAGTTTTAAAAAAACCAAGAGAAGGCCAATAATAGCCTCAGCTATCGCTTTACGCCTATTAATAAGCAACTTAAAACCCAGTACTTAAGGTTGCCACGCGAAAAGCTATCAAGTATACAGAGTTGTATGCAGAATTATAATATATCAAAACGCACATGCAAATTTTAAATTTGCCAGAAACTTGTATCCAGATTAAGGTCTTATAATGGAACTTTTACCACTTCAAAACTTGAAGAGCTACGCAAGAACCAAGAAACATTTAATCAAGAACCGCCACGCAGTTAGTTCCAGATTAATGGCAGCAGTTTTCAGTGACCTCAATAAGAGTCACGTTACCTAAACAACGCTTCAGTAATTAATTTTAGGAAATTGGGTACAGATTACTTGTCTTCTGAGTTGATCCATAGAGAGAATCCTCCATACATTCCTGGCACTGGATAGTACAGTCTGTCATCGTCAAACTCCTCCTCTCGCGTTCTCATCTCAAACAGAGGCGCTACCTGAAACAACACATGATGAAACAAACATCTAATAAAAAATCTCAATAATTAAAAAACAAGGTTAGATGCCGATATTAATTCTCCAACAAATGTGAGATGATTACAATCTGCTTATAACCAAAAACTATAATTTAATCAAACATCACAAACACTTGTTTCATTTTGAGCTTAATTTTTCTCGAGCATAAAGTAGTAGCAGTAAGGCGTTCAGCCAACCGAGTGCTTCAATGCAGCAGAATATTTTCCACATTGGTCTCAGGGTAGCTTTGTTGGTTTTTTAAGTTAAAAAAAAGGGGTTTAAGAGGTTGCGCAAATTACGTGTCTTCGGATAATTACATACTTCGGATAAGGCGCTTCGGATAATTACAGCAAAAGCAAGGTCTTTGAATTAAGTTCAGAAACTTCCTTTGTCATTCGGGTATTGCTTTCTCAATTTTCAGTCAAACTTCCTCTCAAAACAATTTTCAGAAAAAGTGTAAAAAAAACTCCCCAGCTTTAGAATTTCTTTCTCCGGCTGAAACACATTATTAAAATAGATTATTAAAATCACATTTAACTGCAACAAAATATGTCAACTGATATAGTATAATGGTAACGCGCAAACTTGAAAACTCACTTCCAACTGAATCGTATTTTGACTATCGCCTATGAAAAAGCCACTTCACCTGGCTAGTCCTTAGCCCTTGCAGAAATTTATTACGTCCTTCAAATAATGACTTACTGGTTGTTTGGGTAAGTAAAAAAGATGGTACGGGCCATAACCACTGTAAATATCAGCATGCAAAACAAAATGCATCAGAAAGAGTAAAGAAACTGAAGAACGTTTTAAACTAGCAGTGATTTTGAATGCAGATTTCATTAAACTTAGAGACATCCAGGGAAATTGCCTCCGTTCTTAGAGAATTGTTCAAGCTGTTTCAAACAAAACATAAACCAACTAACGTTGGACTGATTGCTCTCAAACGACGGACGAGGCAATTTAATTCAAGGGCTGTAGCGTAGATAAATTTTTGTTTATGGGTGCAAAAGCTTTGCTCTGGATGGGATTCCAAGACTCGACATCCGGAGTCCTCAACCCACGCATTCACCACGCGGCTATCACGCCCCTGTGCCTTCGTATGCTACAATCGCTTTCAGTTTAGCATCAATCTTTACTTCTGAGTACAAGCGATTGGGGTCACTTAAAAATGAAGAAGAGACGTTCGAAACAGTTACTTGAAAAGTCAAAGAAAGTTCTAGAATAAAAAACCAAAAATGGTCAAGCAAAAATTTTGCATAAAAACTTCGCTTCAAACAAAAATCAACGAAAACATCTCAACTACAAAGCAAAAACTTGGAAACTTTGAACATTTTCAATTTGAAGTTGTCCAATGAATAACTTTGATTGGTTAATAAATATAACATAACCGACTAACGTCGGGCGAATTGCTTTCTAACAACCGGCGAGCGGTTGGCTTCGTCAGTAGCTAGCCACAGTTTAGTGAAGATAGTGTTAGCTTAATTGAAGTGCGTGAGGTGAGGGTAATAGATGATAACATCACGCCACAACGGCAGCTGAAGCTCGTCATCAACACAAAAAGTTAAGGAAAGAGGGAGAGAGAGAGAGCGAGATAACACGTGAAGAAAAAAAGAATAAGAAGGGTACCCCAATCAACAGAGAGAAAGAGATAGAGAAAGAACTGGAAATAATTTCCATAGGGAAACTCGACTCTGCAGCTTCTAGTTTTCTAGCCTTGTTAGTAATTAAATCATATAGAAAAAACTGAAAGCACAAAATTCAAAAAGTTTCCACATTTCCCAGTGAAAATATTCAATACCATTTCTTGCCTCTGGGCTTCTGTCAATGAACCCATCAGCAAAACTTAAAGTTTTGTTGGCCAGTAAATTTAATAAAAAAATTGCTAAAAATTGTGACAATAAAAAGTTGGAAACTACTCCGTGGCAACTAAATATTTTTCAGTAAGTTATTATCAAACCCTTAAGGAGGTTTTCTAGCCCCTGGGTCTGGAAAAACTTGAATGACGATAAATGTCAAAAAAAATGAGAAAATGCAAATTTTGTAAAAAAAACCATACCACAATTAATTTGCCTACACAGCGCGCTAAGTTAACATTGAAAAACAAAAAGAACGTTTTCACCCCGATCGCCTATGTCACACAGTAGATTGAATTTTAAAAAGGCATAATTGACGTTTAAAATGCTGATTTGAGAATATTGGTTTGAAAGTGGAAATAATATGACGACAAAACTTGAAATCTTAAGAGAAGGCCAAAAACAGTGCTTCTAAAAACCAAAACACATCAATAGCGTCAACAAAGAGCGTCGCTTAAATCTGACAATTGTATTTAAAAATTGTCTGAAATTTAGAAATGAAAACATTTTAGAACAAAGTTTTTACAGGAAAAAAAGCGTTAGCATGAATCGATACCATAGATAACAATCATATGCTTGTGTAAAAAATTGACTAAAAAATTTGGCTATTTGAGGTTTAGCTTTACCTGTTTCAGTCAATTGTGGCTGATCGATATTTTTCTCGACAGACAAAACGGTACCAACGAAAAGCAATTTCAACACTGACTCAATTATTGCGGGGATGTTTTCAGTTTTCTCACGGAATAAAATTTTCTACTTTTTTACCCTTTCAAGTCATCGGATCTCTTTAAGTTGATCCAATGTATTACAAATTACTCCTCCAGTTAATCTCAGACAGAATAAAGTAGAAGTTTTGACTGAAAATTTTGCACTGAGAAAGAACAAAAACCAATAAAAAACAAGGACAACGAAACTTAGCACTGAGAAAAAGTTACTAAATCTAGACTTCATCATATCAAAACGATTAGCTGAAATCATACTTTTAAAAAACTCCTATATTGCAATCACAAATAAATTATTCATAAATTTGTGCCAATTGGTTTGGGAATTTACTCAGACTTTATGAGAAATGCAGAGCCTCCTAATTCGCCTCTAGAAAATCTAAAAAGCATCAATTATAGCTCCTTTTTTAAAGCTTTACCAAAATTTCTTTTTGCCGTTTTCATTGCCAACATTTTCATAGTAAATTAATGTGATCTCAGTCGAATGAAAAAAGCGCGACAAAAATTACCTCGAAACGGGGTAATTGCATGAATGAATGAACAAAAACTTGATTGAAATGATCGTGACGTCATATGGTCTTAACAAAAATCTTGAAATAAAAAGCAAAAGAAACCCAATAAAGGCTCCACTCAGCCATTAATATCATTTACTATCACAGTCATTAATAAAAAAAACAGTCGCCAAAATGTAAGGTGAAAGAACAAATATAAACAATTTTTATTTCAAATAAGGGTAAAAACAAGACTACAAAATTTGACAAAGTAAAGAATTTTAAGTTATAAGATGTAAAAATAAAAAGCACAGTATCCCTAAAGGTGACAATAGTCTGTAGTGAGTGTTTTCAATAGATGAACAGTACATTCGTACACTGTAAAACATAAATGAACAAATCCGGACCAATTGCTCTCAAACGCAAGACGGGACAGTTTTATTCATGGGGGTGGCGAAGCCTAGATAAATTTGAGGGTGCAACAACACCCACAGCCGAGTTGTTCGAAACCCCGACATCCCGGATGGTAATTTGAACAATCTCAGCTATTTTCGAAAATCAGATCACTCACAAATCAAGATCTCAATCGTAAAAAAATCACTGGAGAGCGAAAGAATTTTCCAGAACAAACACACGAAAACATTGCACAAAAAAGACATACGTTAACAATGATTGCTTCATACTTCGTTCGATTGCAAATAAAAAATTTGGAAAAACGAATGTTGCTTTTTCCGAAGCTACAAATGCTTATTATAATGTTCTTATCAAAACACACCAGCAAAATGTCGGAAAATAGCCAAACCAATTCCCAAACCACCGGTTCAGATTGAAAGAACAGAAAAATTTTTAAAAATTATTTTTCAATAAAGCTTTTAAATGCACGCTCTTTTAATTGATCCCGTAGTTAGACACATCCCTGTTTCTTAATGAGAGAATACTGCGATTAGTATCAACAGCCTAGTATCAAGTTGCCAACAAGCATTAGAGATGTTTACTAGGATTTATACGAGCAAAGTTCAAGTAAAGGGCATTTTTCGAAAAAAATATATGGTCACAGTCACAAAAACATTGGTATCAAACGAAAGTTAGATTCCTTTTATTCTCATTAGCAACCGATGCGACGTGTCAGTAATAGGATTTAAAGACGATACAACAAAATATAAAACAAAGACAAAATTGCGGCGTACGCTAATAGTATTTAACAAATAGTGTCAAGACAATAAAAAAGAACCAGGTAACAGACAAAATTCACCTGCATGCCGAGACCAAAGTGACCCCAATTAAACAACAGTGGTATGCTGACCAAGAATTTCACGATATCAGTACATAGACCTCGGCAGCCAAGTCACAACAACACCAAGAATTACAAGGAACCAGAGAGGAAAATGAAGAACAAACTTAATGAAAGACTACCGGAATTAAAAGAGTTAATCGGGAAGAAGGTAACGCTGAAAAAAGAAGGAGCAGAAAGTCTCCGCCGGGAAAATCATAAAGAAACAGCAACCACAGTCATGGAAGTTGTTAACCTCAGCAAAGTTCTTGATTCTAAGGCTCCAATGGTAAACGAAGAAAGGAAATTACCAAGAGCTGCAAGAACCCGCAACTAAGATCGGGTGACAGTCCTTCACTCAATAGTTACATGGTACGGACCGAAGAAAATGTTTCAAGCAGCTGTCCAGATTGTAAAGTTGAAGAGCACACAGTGCACCACTTGTTTGAATGTAGCAGCACTCCGACCGAGTTAACTATTGAAGACCTCTGTAGAAAGCCGAAAAAAGTAGCAGAATTCCTGAACCTGGCAACTGAAGATAGCACACAGACCGCACCATCTGAAATATCTGTGGAGAGGTCATCAACCGAAACACTGCATGAAACAACAGCAGAAAGTAGGCAGATTAGGAGTTTACCTCAGTTCTCCGCAAACAAAAACTGAGAAATTTGATGATGGGGCCTCTTACCCACCTCCAGACGTGCCCATGGAGTTCTCAGCTGGGAAGATGGCTTATGTGACTTTTTGACCGTTCAAAAACGAGTAACCAAGGAAGAAAGAAGCAACCAAGCATCCCACCGATTTAAAGAAGAGAGAAACTCAAAAAGCCACCAAGGACTGACGAAGAGCTACTACAACAACAACCAGGTAGAAAAGTGATCCAATAATTAGATAAGTTGTGCCCCACTAGCAACCCCTGCAACGACACCTGTCTTTAATGAGACTAATTGATAAGCCAACCAATGAGCTACACAGAGACAAAATTTTAAAAGTAATTCATTCTTAAAGTCATACAAAACGCTAGCTATGAATTTCAACCACTAATTTGAATAATTTATGGCCTATTAACAACAGATAAGACCCGTCATTACCGAGGCTATGTAAAAATACAACGAAATGAATGAAAAAGCGATCAAAACTACAAAAATTGTTTAAAATTTTTAAAGACAAAAAAGATCCAAGTCACAAAAACAGCAGCTAAGTACTTTTTGAGATTGACTTAAGCCTTATTAACAACCAAAAACACCTGTCATGAGACTAAAACACATTTGAATTATACATTGAAAACTCAAACTTAGCTCAAACTCAAACTCAGCTCAAAACTTAGCAGAAAACAGAGTCAGATTTGTAGAAAACACTAGGCTTGAACTGAAATAATTAACTTTAAATGAAATTAAGCCTGCAAAGCAACCAATGCGCGAATTGTCATTAATAAGGTTAAGTGATAAAACAGATAGTAAAATGAACTCGAAGCATTAGTTAGATTGACATATGCCTCATTGCCAACCGACTCGACGTGTGGTGGTTACTCAGACTAAGTGATAAGACATCAAAATAAATTTTGAAAACAATGTCTAAGTCATAGAGAGCATTAGTTTGTAAACTGAAACGACTAAATCGCGTTTAAGAAAAACCCACTAGTTGTCGTTGAAACCTGTCATTGATGAGACTAAGTGATCACACAATAGATTCCAAAAAATACGGGCAAAAATAAAGCGTAAACTATTATTTTAGGACAACAAACAATGTCAAAGTCATAAAAGATATTAGCTACCCATTGAGGGATTGACTCAATTGCCCTCAAAAAAATGTAAAAAAGTTCTTTGGATAGCAAAAAATGAGGGGAGCTACACTATACGGCTGAGATGAGGGCGGCAATTAAAATGAAAAAGGAAGGTGAACTGCATCAATAAAAATCACGGAGAGGAAAGTTGGACGAATTGCTCTTGAACAACAAGCGGAGCAACAAAAATCAGAGGCGGTGTAGCCTAAGAACTCCTTATGGGTGCAAAAAACACCGGCAATTGAAGGGTTTAGATCCTTCTCTCTTCGTATGCAGGACAAATACCTTAACTAAGCAATCACGTCAAATCCTCCAGTCTTACAATCGCTTTTTTGCGTAGTAGACTCAGTTTCTTAATGAAAGCAAGAATCAAGAAGAAAAGCGTCAAGAAAATGCTTTCCAAAAAGCGCGTAAATTTTTGGCTGATAATCTCTCGTTTAGATTTGACGAATTTTTTTGCTGAATTTGCACACCTTTTTACAAAGAAAAAAAGATTTCAATCAAATTGTGGCAATTCTTTGCTATACTGGTCTCGGTTTTCTGCCAAGCCACCATTTTAATGATTAAAAATTAATAGCAGACTAACTCCAAGTTCATATTTCTAAGTGCATGTGTTCATCGTTTCATTATGTTACGCAGACGCTTGATTATAAAATATAAAAAAGGATTGGTCAAAACTTTGAGTGACGAACACTACCGATTCCCTTGTACCTCTTTGTACGTTTCAAATGAACTCGCAACCTGAGGCAAGGATTGGTTGTTCTTTTTGATCAGTTCCTCCACTCTGTCTAAAATATGCTTGTGCAAAGTTGCCTCCATCAGTCCAATTCCTTTTTCATTCTCTGTTATTTCAGCTGGAAGTTTGAAGAGTTCAACGATGTCTGTTGGTCTGCATTTCATCACTGCAAGATCATACGCGGTTTTTCCTTCTGAGTTCTTTAATGACCTTCAAATCAAAACTGACATTAGAAATACTCAAGGTCCAGTGAAAAACAAGTATCAATTAGCATTTGAACCAATTCACAAAACACTGCCACATTTTGCAAAGTTTGCTGTTTCCCTAACAAAATGCATTGTGATCATTTTCGTCGAGAACACGAATGTTTAGATATTTCTAAACGGGTTTTCTAAAAAATGTCAAACGGGTTTTCTGCTAGTGATGTTATTTTAAAACTTTATATCTACAAAAGAACAAAGAGGACAGGAAATGTACGATACCGCAAAACAAATCAAACCACCAATACAAAAACAAAACCGTCTAACGTAGGGCGGGAGGATTTAATTCAGATGGAGCTGCAGCATAGATAAATTTCTGGATCCTTTCCGTTTGTGCCCCCAGTACGTTATGCACATAACCGGTAGAAAACCGGAAACTACTCGACGAGTCGTGCAATACAAACTGTAATCTTACAAAAAAAATAGAAAAAATGATACAAAAATTTGCAAAAAAATCGGGATTCATTTGCTTAAAAACCAAAAAAGAAAGTGTTCAAATTTGAAGAAATTATTTTTAGGTGCAGGTGGGGTTAGGCGTTGGATAATCAGGTGGGTAGTATGGGGTAGTTGGAGGCTGGGTCAGTCATGTGCGGGGGGGGGGGGGGGGTGGCTTGAGTGGATGGGGGCGCTGGTTTGTAGCGAGGTGTGAATATCGGGGTACGATGGGGCGGGGCGTTAATGGGGGTTACGAATGGGGGAAGGCGGTAAAAGCTCAATGGAAGGCAATGTTGACTGGTCAAAACTTCAAATGACCATTTTAACTTCAAAATGACCTTTTCATCTTCAATATTACCAACAGTTCCTGATAAATTTATTTTAGAATTATATAGGATTCGAAAACAGAAGTCAGCGTTCCAAATCAAAGTCAGTGTTCGAAAGAAAATTAGTCTAAAATGATCTCATGGACAAACTGGCTTCAGCTTAAAAAAATTAGCACGTAGAATACCGGAAACAACTCGAAAAGTTGTGCAATATAATTTCTACAACAGAAATATCAAGAAGAGCCGTTATTCTAGCGAAAGAACGCTGATAAAACTATAGAGGTCTCTAATTTGGATATTGAAGAGTGACAGTTATGGAAAAAAATGTTCTCAAACTTTTCGACATTGAAGATTACCAGCATTCCTGATTATTACATTGGTAATTACAATTGAATTCGAATGTTCAAAAATAAAAGAAAAATTTCATGTCATGAACAAACTTGGGCTAAAAATTCTGTAAAATATCATTACTCCTCGAGTTGTAAAAACCTATAGTACATCAATACACCTCTTCGACACACAAGTTGTTCAAGACACAATAGTTGATCCAAATTTCGTTCAAGAAAATTTAAACATACCCGGCAGATTGCCGGAAAATAGCCGCCGTTGATTCCAATAAGCATGATTGGGATTGAAAGAATAGAAGATATTGAAAAAAAAAGATTTTTGCACAAAAACATTTTTTAAGTCCGATTTATTTTGATGTGTAACATAACGTACTTCTGTTTCTTAGAGAGAGGCTATAGGGGCTACTATGAATACCAATAAGCATTAGAGATGGTAACTAAGACTTATAGGAATGACGTTCAAATAGCGGGCATCTAAAATTGGGCTTTATGGGTTTATCCCGTTTCTACTTCTGACTTCAATTTTTTATACTAACTCTCTTCATTTTGAATTGCTTTGCTGAGCAACTGATGTTCAAAATCACTTTTAGCAGAATGAGAGAAGAGAGAAACTAGCCTAGAGAAGTCAAAAAGATATCACGCAAAATGTTGAAACAGTGGCAAAATGAGGTAAAGCGAAACATTTTTTTATTGGACGAAGTAAAAAAACATAGCAGAACAAGTCCTGACGTACAATTCAATGAATTTTCATTGACTAAACAAAAAAAATAGACCTAGAATGGAATATCAGTGAATTGAGAAAACCATTTTAAAAAATCAGATAAAAAAAAACAAAACAAAAAATCAATGTCAAAATGCCGCATGTGAACAAAAAAAAACTACTGTCGAGAAATTAAAAATTAATTCAAACAAAAAACTAGGCCTAGAAAGAGCTGTGAATGGATTGGGAAAACCATTTAGAAAAAAATCCGATCCAAAAAATCGAAAAAACCGTAAAAATAACAGTGAAATTGCCGCATGTGAACAAAAAATCACTACCGAGAAACCGAATTTTTGTTCAAACACCGTTTTCTCACTCTACTTTAAAATTAGAGCAAAAAAATTCACGCCGCAAAACCACTCGCTTTTTCTCTCCACTTCCTGTTTCGGCGTGACCAAAATCACTACTCCAATTTGACTTCAAAAATCATGAAAATGTGTGAACAGATCTTAAAAAAAAACATAGCAGGACAAGTCCTGACGTACAATTCAAAGAATTTTCATTGACTAAAAAGAAAAACTAGACCTAGAATGGACTATGAGTGAATTGAGAAAACCATTTTAAAAAAATCAGATCAAAAAATAAGAAAAAAAAACAAAATCAATGTCAAAATGCCGCTTATGAACGAAAAAACCACTATCGAGAAATGAAATTTTAATTCAAACAAAAAACTAGGCCTAGAATGAGCTGTGAATGGATTGTGAAAACCATTTAGAAAAAAATCCGATCTAAAAAATCGAAAAAACATTTAAAATCAGAGTGAAATTGCCGCATGTGAACAAAAAACCACTACCGAGAAACCGAATTTTTGTTCAAACACCATTTTCGCACTCTACTTTAAAATTAGAGCGAAAAAATTCACGCCGCAAAACCACTCGCTTTTTCGCTCCATTTCCTGTTTCGGCGTGACCAAACTCACTACTCCAATTTGACTTCAAAAATCATGAAAATGTGTGAACAGATCTTAAAAAAAGACAGCGCCCCAATACTATTCAAATTCTTTGAATTGTAAAAAGACAGCGCCCCAATACAATTCAAATTCTTTGAATTGTAAAAAATAGGAGCGCTATAATAGCCGTCTGAGAAGATGAGGGCGGCTATTAAACATAAACCGACTAATGTCGGAAGAATTGCTCTCGAACGACAGGCGATGCATTTTATTCAGGGGCTGTATCATAGATAATTTTTTCTTTGTGGGTGCAAAAAGTTGACCACACCGGCATAAATAGTTGATCACGCCGGGAATCGAACCATAAACCTCCCCCTCCCTCGCCAGAATCACTGCGCACTCGGCTATCAGGGCATTCTTGTTGCTATGCTGCAATCGATTTCATTTTAGCAACGAGATTTACGTCGGAGTAAGAGCAATATAAATCACTCAAAATGAAGAACGAAAGCGTGAAAAAGTCACTTGAGAATTCAAAGAAGGTTCAAGAAGAAAAGCGCAAATGGTCAAGTGAAAAATTAGCATAAAAAGATCAACATGTTTACGATAATTGCTACGAACTTCGTTTGAGGGCAATTAAGAAGATCAACTCAGATCGGAACAGAAAAACGTTACTGCTACAGTGCTAACAGGAGAACTCTCATCGACAGCAATAATTCTTTTGGCTAGATTGAATTCTAAACTCGAAAGAAACAAAGAGCACGTTGCGCAACAAACTTGATTGTAATTCATATTGATGATATCGCATTTAGTTTCCCTAAGGCATAATTGTCAACAGCTGTAGTCGAAGATAGATGGAGATTACAACCATCACGCTTTTCAGATGTATATAGCAGGTAAATTGTCTAAATAGCTGCGAGATATACTTACTAGCTGAGAGTATAGAAAGCAACACATACAGAACTGAGGTGGAGTTGCCGATGCCAAATATGTCAACTTCTCAATGAAATTTCTGTCGCAGTGCTTCCTTATTGAAAGCCTTCATTATGCATGAGTCCTTAGGGGACCTTGGAAAGTATAAAAGCAATATCGAGCAACCCTAACATTAGTTTGAAAAGCTATTGAGAGAGTGAGAGTAGTGGATAAAACAGGGATACCAACCACCAGTAAAATTTGACCCTTTCTCCTAACGCTAATCGCGCATGTCGAATCGGGCCAAATTTTACTGCTTGTTGCTATCCCTGTTTTATCCACTACTACATATTCAGTCTAAGTCTAGCATTAAATTATGAAATGGCTTAATTCTAGAAAATAATAATAAGCTCGTTTGCTGTCTCACTTAGTATCGAGTAAATTATGCTTGTGACAATCAGTAGCTTGTAACAACCAGTAGCTTGTAACAACCACTAGCATGGTAACAACCAGTAGCTCATAACAACAAGTACCTTGTAACAGCCAGTAGCACGGCAACAATCAGTAGCTTGTAACAACCAGTAGCTCGTAAAAAAAATAAAGCATTGAAACAACCAGTAGCTTGTAACTCCAGTAACTAATCTTCATTCTGATTGGCTGGTCAGTAACGCGTAACAGGTTACTTCGTAAAGAATGTTCTAGAACAATTCTCCATGTGGGGACCTCTATTCTCCACGGCACTTTTTGGCCATTCACCATGGCTTTCGCTTGGCTACACAAAAGAGCTATCTTTTGAACAATAACATTTATTAAACAAGCATAATTAAGGCAAACGAAATAAATATCAAAACTTAGACATAAAACATATGGATTTTTAGCATTAACTCGAGAACTAAAAAAGGTATCAAACTCAAACTTTGTGAATGGATAACTATTTGTTGGGTGCACACTCCATGAAAATGAGGTCTGTACGCCAAGGAGGTGGAGTGGGGCTACCTTTTTTAATTCTATGACCAATCTTAATACGTGAGGGAATTTTTCAAATGTAAATAGCTCCAAAACTGTTGGTTCAAAATTGAGCAAATTTCGCAGTGACTACCACAGGCCTATATTATAAGACATGCAAGAAGAACGAACTAAATCGGACGGATACTTTTCGAGATAATGAGATTTAAATTTCAGATTGCAACAAAATTTAGTAATGAATGTTATCTTCTCTTCCAAATAAATCTTCAAAAATAAGTTCAACGACTCCAGTGTTCTGGTCATTGACGTAAATGCCGGAATGGTTAACTCGAATATCCCCTTTGAATATTCACCAGATTCATGGAGAAAAACTAAAGCTATTTTAAGCATTTCTCACAAATTTCTTTCAGTTAATTTTTTGTGCATAATTTGCAACACATTTGAGTTATAGACTAACTAATTCACATTTGAGTTATGTTCTGAATTGATGTACTATTAGTGGTTGCTAAATGTGAAAGAAAGCTAATTTTACATATTTTTTTTATTTTAAAAAATTAATTTTTTTCCAAAAAAAATTATAAAATTTCAAAATAAGCGTGAAATCCCTCTTTTAAGAGCGAATCACTCCTCAAGAGCGAAAAATAGCCCCTATCGGAGTGATGCCCCAGTACAAAATCGCTATTTATCGCGCTTAAAGAGTGATTTCCCTCTTTTTTAAATAACTTTTAAAATGATCTAAATTTTTTAATAATTTTTTATTTTTCTATATTTTTTATTTTAAATTATCTATACTCTTCAATAAATTTATATTCCTTTTACTTTTTCTATATTTATTCCATTATTAATAAGAAATGATACAAAATTATAATATTTACACGAACAACTATCCCCAGTTTGGGTAATAGCTCTTCGAGGATTTAAATTTCCACTAAATCCTCTAGCTAATTCTACATCTGGATGTTGTTTCTCTACATGGGCTCTTATCCCATCATATCTCACAACAGAAGGACAATAAAGACAATTAACTTTAGCTGAAGTACAATTTCTACATGTATACTTACTCTCATCAAAATCAGTGAGTGATTTTACAGAATTACATTTATTACAATTTCTAGTTAAGACTTTGGTGTTAAGGTTAGAGTTAGAGTTATAGTTAGAGTTAAAGCTAGAGTTAGAGTTATAGTTAGAGTTAGAGTTAATGCCAGAGTTAGAGTTATAGTTAATGCTAGAGTTAGAGCTAGAGTTACAGTTAGAGTTAGAGTTAATACTAGAGCTAGAGTTATATCCAGATTCATCTTTAAAAGAACAATCAGTTTTCACACAAATGCCACTGAATGTTTTATCACCACATGTACATTTACTAATTTTATCTTCATGATATATTGAATAATGAAAAGCTAAATTAAAAGGGAGTCCACATTTATGACTACACTCGAAACATTTTATAACCATTTATAATTGGCCAAATTTCAGTTACACCCAACATATTTAGCCAAGATTTTAATTAACTCTTTAGTATTATCTTTAGACGCGACACACTCTGTTAAATATTTCTTCCCCGTCGTATTGAGTCTATTAGTTTTATATCTTCTATCTAAAATCACTTCAAGGACTAATTCCGTTTTATCTCTAACAAAGTTTATAATTTCTTCGCTAAATTCTTCATTATTTCCATATAGTCTGTTTAAATACCTTCGTCGTATTGAGTCTATTAGTTTTATAACTTCTATCTAAAATCACTTCAAGGACTAATTCCGTTTTATCTCTAACAAAGTTTATAATTTCTTCGCTAAATTCTTCATTATTTCTATATAGTGTGTTTAAATACTTTCGTCCATCTTTATTTAAAATTCCAGTCTCTTTATTTATATATTCTCCTTGTAGCTTTTTGATAAACTGTTTTCTTCGCTCTTCTTCTCCGCATCAAAAGTTAACCAATGTACTAGCTCTATTTAATATATAACTTGCAATCGTTGCCACATGTCCAGCAGTTTTTACTGTTGTATAAGGACTCATATAACTATATATCATAAAACATGTACCTATAATTCCTAAAATAGTTGATGCTAACCTTAAATCATGAGCTTTAACCATTTCTTGTGTCAAAACATCATTCTGTATTTTTATACCTTTTAATGTAAGAAGTTTATTGAAATAGAACTGATAATTATCATGATTAATAGTATTTCTATCTGTAGCATTTATCATAAGTGGTTTCATATATGATATAAGTTTATTTTGTCTTCACTTTCTAATTTATCGTTTAAACTAAGAGCTTTCAAATCAAGGAAACCAACTCTCGAGCCATATATCATAGTTCTATTCTTATCAATAATAATAAAGGTACTCTCTTTCCTATTATATTTAATTATACCTTAACGAAGTTCATCTGACATTCCATCTGTACAATTATAATAGTTACTATTTAACTCACTAATTATTTTATTGAAGTTATGTTCACATTTATAAATTTCATTAAAATATTTAAATAGATCAGCTCCATTATAAGTTGTTAATTAAATAGTATCACAACTCATTCTTGCTGTATTAATTATTTGAGCTGGTTTATGACACATTACAATCAGTTGAACATTATAATGTCTTTCTGTGAAATAATAAGCTATATCCTTACTTAACTTACCACCCATATCATCAAGAACAATTACACTATCTTTGAATTTAGACTTATTTTTTGATGTGATCATATTTATATCGCATGTATTAAATCCAATATAAAACTCACCAGTCTCAGGATCTATCCAATCTCTATCATCTTTAAATACTATGATTATATTTTTAGCTGGCTGTTGGTTTTGGTCTTGGTTTTGATCGGTGTAACCGCTTGGTTTACCACAGACGGAGTCTGTTCGCGGATCGTAACCACTTTGTGGATCCAAGTATAACTTTAGGTATTGTCTAATAAAATGTTTTGCCTCTACCAGTTCAACTATAAACAATAGTATGTAATGGTGACCTTTCATATTCAAATCTAACTAGACTCCTATTCATAAATCCAACAAAGCTTTCTTCTAGTTTTGTATATTTACTTGGTATTGAATCATGTATTATATAACAAATTCCAATTAAGAAAATAAAAATTATAACCGCGCCGCCCGTCTCCATTTTTATACCTATTAAAAATGCTTGTCCTAACTTTTGAGGAACTCAATAATAAATTTAATATTGATAATAATGCTATGAGTGATATCAGAATAAAAGATATAGGAAAAGATATAAGTCTAACACCAATTGAAATAGTAATGAGAGATCAGACTCTAGATAACACAAGTGAACCTAACTTCAACATTAATGTCAATCTACATCCAAATGATGGTACACATTGGGTTTTAGTTATAAGAAGAGAAGGTGGTCCTGTATATTACTTTGATAGTTTTGGTGTTGAGACCCCACCATTTTTTTTAGAAGAAAATGATGATCTAGGCTCTAATGAGAGAATACAACAATATGATGGATCATATTGAGGGGCTTATTGTTTATACATGATCTATCTTATTGATAGAGGATTTAGTATTAACAATGCTTTGAATATTCTAATTAATCAATGTAAATATCCAGGAATATATATAATGAGTGTTTTTGTTTAGGTTGTAGTAAAGATCTACGAAAAAGCTTTGCTAAAAATGATAACGTTAATGATAATGATAAAATTAACGATAATGTTAATGATACTGATCTACGAAGTAGCTTTACTAATAATGATAAAGATAATGATAGTGTAAAAGATAATGTTAATGATAAAGATAATTATCTACGAAGTAGCTGTACTAATAATGATAATGATAATGTTAATGTTAAAGATAATCATAATGATCTATGAAGTAGCCTTGCTAATAATGTTAATGATAATGATAATGTTAATGATAATTTTATATAATTATTTGATAAAAAACATCAAAGGGGTAAACCTAACAACAAAGAATGTCTTAGTAACAATATCTCTGTAAACATAAATGAAGATCTACAATCATGGCTAAATGATGATAATATAATTACAGAAGCTACACTCCCAGAGAACTTTAGATGTATAATATCTGGTCCTAGTGAATGCGGTATGACATTCTTTTTAAAAAAATTAATTCTGGCTAGAATATACTTTGATAAGCTATACATTATTGGTCCCACTGGTGATCATTATGAAGGTGTAGAGAGTTATAATCGACGAAGTCGCAACTCTGTTGACGATACAGCAGATGTTGAGTTTGTTAAAGATATTAAAGATTTACCCTCTCCCGATCAACTACCCAAAGACCTAAAGAAACTAATGATATTCGATGGTGTTAGAGCCAAAGAACCAGTTATTAATGAATAGTTTTGTAGAGGTAGATATAATAATTGCAATATGATATATTTTAATCAAAATCTATTCACAATAGATACAGTGTTAGAGAGAATTGTAATCTATTTACTTTATTTGAACAAAGAGGTAAAGTCCGCATATCTATATATCAAGATTTCTTTAACAATGTTGAACTTAGTTATAATGATTTTGCTAATAAATGTAATAAGGTATGGAAAGAGCCTTATAATTATATTGTCATTGATATAACTAAAAATAAAAATATTAATGGTAAACTAAGAATTAATTGGGATCGGAGAGTTTTGTAGTTTAGTTTAAGTTCAAGTTTATATCTACACCAGCTCAACGAAGTTGCTGACTACGTCAGATGTAAAGTAAAACTTAATACATCACCATTAATGTCTATAGTTCTTCCATGCTCATCTTTAATATGAAACTCTATATATTCTATTCTATCTTTAGTTACATTTTGATACAAGATATTAGTTGGTATAATATTTATCAAGTAACCTGGTGGTTCTGTTAGAGTAAAAGTATATAGTATGTCTGTGTTATTCCCATTATCTTCAACACCAGATATCACATTACAATGAATAATAATAGTACTAAAACCCATAATATCAACAATTTTCTGAGATGTATATTTACCTTGTTCATATACTATTTTTCTAAAGCCCAGTAATGGGGCTATTGAATTTTCTATGTCAAAGTTAATTGCACCTTGTTTTACTTCCATTAAACTTTTCATTGAATTCTTATCAGATTCTATTATAACATTAACGTTAGTTTCTTCTTTTATTAATTCTGCTATTTCGAATAATTCATATGCTCCTGGTATAATAGCTAAAATACGGGTATCTGACCATGTTTCGCCCTTGATATCATATATGAATTGATTGTTCCTTCTATTCACATTAAACACCAAATTATAAACCTTAAACATAATTTTGATTAGTTAAGTATAGGTTCACTAAAGTTAAACTTTTCTGTTGGCTTTATCATTCTAAAGTTGAGTGTATGCTCTTCTTTAGTTTTACTTAGAGTTTCATTTATCTTTTGTAGTTCATATAAGATTAACGAAGTTGTATTTCCCGTGATTAAACTGTCAGTCATTTTATTATATTCAAATATTAGATTATATTTATGGTGAAACATAGGAGAAGCCCCATAATTATAATTATAGCTTTGGTTATATTTAAATATTAGATTATATTTATGGTTATAATTATAGCTTTGGTTATCCGCAAAGCGGTTACACCGAGAGTTATAATTATAGCTGTGGTTTTAGTCATAATTATAATTATAGTCTTAGTTATAATTAAAAACTAAACTTTTATCTAATAAAAATGAACTTTGATTTGGGTACAACTTATGGTTATAATAATGATATACACAAAAGTAAGATTATAAAGTATAAACCAAATAATCTAGCAACAAAGAATACGGTTAATACCAATATTAATATCGTCCTCAATAGAGAAGAGAATCATTTAAATTTGCGTGATTCCTATCTAGAGTTTGTTGTATTAGATGATGCTGGTGGTGTATTTGCTAATAATGCTAATATCAAATTAGTTAATTATGGTATGATGGCATTGTTTAGTTCAGTTAAGCTTGAAACTTTGAAACTAGTGGTAGTAGGACTATTGAAAATATAGATCATTGTCATCCTAATCTATTGATGTATAAGTTATTAACTAGTACTGATGATGAATATGAGAGTGGTTTTGTTAGAGATCAAGGCAATAGAGATAGTCAACCTAAAGGTGACCATATTGCTGCAGAACGAGGTCATATGTATATGATGATTAAGATGAGTGATCTTTTTGGTTTTGTAAATGATTTAGAAAAGATTATTTATGGTTTAGGATTTAAACTAATACTAAAAAGAAATAATAATGATAGAGCCTTATTTAGAGTTAATGCTGGTGCTTATGCAGTTGGTAATGATGTTAATATAGATATTAGAGATTTATCATGGTGTGTTTCCAGTATTGATCCTAGTAATGACAATAGATTGATTGTGCAAAAGGGTTTAAGTAAAAAGAATAATGTAGAATTTAGTTATTATGAAGGAAAGACATTTTATAAGAATGTACCCAATGCTACTAACTTCCTGTTTGATCTAGGTATGGAAAGTGTGATGGAAAGACCACAATATATAATAGTTGGTTTTGAAAATAATAATGTTAATGAACAAACTCATGATGCAAGTACATTTCATATGATGTATGTTACTGAATGTTATTGTAAGATTGGTAGCGAGTTTTATCCTGAGGATAGAATGAATATTAATTATGGTACCAATAATTATTATGAGGCTCTTAAATGAGAATGTTAGCTTTAATAAAGTTTATAATGGGCTACCACATATAAAACCATATACAAATCATAAAATATTCAAAAGCAGTTATAGAATATATGTATTTGATACTAGTTATCGAAGTGATCATATAGGTCCACAACCAATACAACTTAATTTTAAATTTAGTGCTGCAGTTGCCGATGTTATATGTCATGCATTAGTATTAACTAGAAAGGTTATTAGTGTAAATAGTGACGGGAATGGGATGGTTGATATAGTATCATAATTATATTTATAACTATGGCCCTGGTCATTATTTTAGATATATCTCTAGCTATAATCATCTGCGAAGCAGTTCCTGATAATTATAATTATTTCTTACTTGTCATAACAAAACCCCTAGCAAAAATAATATCTAGTTTCTTTTTATTCTCTAGAGATAAGCCTCCAGCTTCAAGCTTAATCTTAGCCTTGCGCCTAACCTTAGGCTTAGGCTTCATAACAAAGGGATTATACTTTTCAACTTCCATTATTTTTTATATATAGAAATGAGTCCTTCAAATAAGTTCAAAACTAATTCATATTGTGTTGGCGGTAGACATTATAGTGGTACCATTAATATAAGAGGGGTTGTCTCAGCTAAAGGAACTAAGATGTTAAGGGGTAATTGTGTTAATTGTACAAGGAATAAGACTAAGACTATAGTTTCAGTTAAAACTCTATATCTATCTATCTGCGAAGCCGGCTCCTGGATAAAAAATAATACTTATATTATTATTACTAAAAACATTGTTATAACTAAGCACTAATAGCTTTAAGCTGAAAAAACACTTAACTTCTTTTTCTTGTTCGTCTTATATTCTTCATATACCTTGACTAATTCATTATATTCATCATTATCTACTTTATTATCATTCATTGATTTAGTATATACTTTATTAAACTTGTCGCTAAACTGTTTACTTAAAATATACATTTGTGAAAACTTTATTTTATTTCTTATTTTAGTATTAATTGTTTTTGATAATGAACCACAAACAGTTGCTGTAGTAAAAGCTGTTGGTATAGAATAAGGTAATCCTATAACTGTTAATCCAACTGATGTTGTTGTTGCTATTGATGATAATACTATTTCTGTTATCTCAGCTACGTCAATATAATTTTTATATCTACTTAACTTCTTATTAAAGTTGTTAGTTTCAGTTTCATAATAATTTCTAATATCTTTTACAATGTTAATATTGTTGTTAAATTTATTATTGGTTTGAATCTTTTCATTTATTAATTGTTCTGATACTGAAGATAGATCTGGATATAGTAATTTCTCACTCGGCGCTGTTGGGTTAGTCATAGTTTAGGTTATTTTAATTAGTAAAAATTCTTTCTATTTCTTTCATTATATCTTGATAAAAATCATAATGCATCTCTAGTCTTGATTTTTCTTTGTTTTCTACTAATGTACTTTTTAAAAGTATAGAAATCATATATTGTACTACTCTTTTTATTCTTTAAAAGGGCTTCAACTATAAATGAATTAGTCTTTTTATTAACTTCTTTAAATTCTTTTAGCCCAGTAGTAAACATTTCATCTAGTTGTATGTTAGTGATATTCTGATTAAACTTATTATTATCAACCTCTAGTTTTAATTGATTATGCCCTTTTCTTAGTTCGGTTATATTTCTACTTAAAATATCCGTTTTATTATTAGACGATAATAAGTTATTGTCACAATACTCTTTAATAACAACATCTTTTTCATCTATGGGAGGGTTCACATTTGCAATTTTATAGGTATCCTTCATGTCAATATTATCATTATCTTCTAGGAATAAACCACGAGCCTTATTTATTGTTAAGTTGTTCGCCGATGAGCCAAGAAGTGGCTTCCCCGATTGATGTTTCGCTTGGTTAAATCAATAGATAGACAGAGTGTTAAAGAGAATTGTAATCTATTTACTTTATTTGAACAAAGAGGTAAAGTCCTCATATCTATATATCAAGAATTCTTTACTAATGTTGAACTTCGTTATAACGATTTTGCTAATATATGTAATAAGGTATGGAAAGAGCCTTATAAATATATTGTCATTGATATAACTAAAAATAAAAATATTAATGGTAAATTAAGAATTAATTGGGATCGGAGAGTTTTGTAGTTTAGTTTAAGTTCAAGTTTATATCTACACCAGATCAACGAAAATGCTGACTACGTCAGGTGTAGAGTAAAATTTAATACATCACCATTAATGTCTATAGGTCTTCCATGCTCATCTTTAATATGAAACTCTATATATTCTATTCTATCTTTAGTTACATTTTGATACAAGATATTAGTTGGTGTAATATTTATCAAGTAACCTGGTGGTTCTGTTAGAGTAAAAGTATATAGTATGTCTGTGTTATTCCCATTATCTTTAACACCAGATATTACATTACAATGAATAATAATAGTACTAAAACCCATAATATCAACAATTTTCTGAGATGTATATTTACCTTGTTCATATACTATTTTTCTAAAGCCCAGTAATGGGGCTATTGAATTTTCTATGTCAAAGTTAATTGCACCTTGTTTTACTTCCATTAAACTTTTCATTGTATTCTTATCAGATCCTATTATAACATTACCATTAGTTTCTTCTTTTATTAATTCTGCTATTTCGAATAATTCATATGCTCCTGGTATAATAGCAAAAATACGGGTATCTGATTATGTTTCACCCTTGATATCATATCTGAATTCATTGTTCCTTCTATTCACATTAAACACCAAATTATAAACCGATAATCCAATTAAACCTAATTTTGATGAGTTAAGTATATGTTCACTAAAGTGAACCTAATTCTTATTTTTGTATTAATTGATTTGATAATGAACCACAAACAGTTGCTGTAGTAAAAGCTGTTGGTATAGAATAAGGTAATCCTATACCTGTTAATGCAACTGATGTTGTTGTTGCTATTGATGATAATACTATTTCTGTTATCTCAGCTACGTCAATATAATTTTTATATCTACTTAACTTCTTATTAAAGTTGTTAGTTTCAGTTTCATAATAATTTCTAATATCTTTTACAATGTTAATATTGTTGTTAAATTTATTATTGGTTTGAATCTTTTCATTTATTAATTGTTCTGATACTGAAGATAGATCTGGATATAGTAATTTCTCACTCGGCGCTGTTGGGTTAGTCATAGTTTAGGTTATTTTAATTAGTAAAAATTCTTTCTATTTCTTTCATTATATCTTGATAAAAATCATAATGCATCTCTAGTCTTGATTTTTCTTTGTTTTCTACTAATGTACTTTTTAAAAGTATAGAAATTATATATTGTACTACTCTTTTTATTCTTTAAAAGGGCTTCAACTATAAATGAATTAGTCTTTTTATTAACTTCTTTAAATTCTTTTAGCCCAGTAGTAAACATTTCATCTAGTTGTATGTTAGTGATATTCTGATTAAACTTATTATTATCAACCTCTAGTTTTAATTGATTATGCCCTTTTCTTAGTTCGGTTATATTTCTACTTAAAATATCCGTTTTATTATTAGACGATAATAAGTTATTGTCACAATACTCTTTAATAACAACATCTTTTTCATCTATGGGAGGGTTCACATTTGCAATTTTATAGGTATCCTTCATATCAATATTATCATTATCTTCTAGGAATAAACCACGAGCCTTATTTATTGTTAAGTTGTTCGCCGATGAGCCAAGAAGTGGCTTCCCCGATTGATGTTTCGCTTGGTTAAATCAATAGATAGACAGAGTGTTAAAGAGAATTGTAATCTATTTACTTTATTTGAACAAAGAGGTAAAGTCCTCATATCTATATATCAAGAATTCTTTAATAATGTTGAACTTCGTTATAACGATTTTGCTAATATATGTAATAAGGTATGGAAAGAGCCTTATAAATATATTGTCATTGATATAACTAAAAATAAAAATATTAATGGTAAATTAAGAATTAATTGGGATCGGAGAGTTTTGTAGTTTAGTTTAAGTTCAAGTTTATATCTACACCAGATCAACGAAAATGCTGACTACGTCAGGTGTAAAGTAAAATTTAATACATCACCATTAATGTCTATAGGTCTTCCATGCTCATCTTTAATATGAAACTCTATATATTCTATTCTATCTTTAGTTACATTTTGATACAAGATATTAGTTGGTGTAATATTTATCAAGTAACCTGGTGGTTCTGTTAGAGTAAAAGTATATAGTATGTCTGTGTTATTCCCATTATCTTTAACACCAGATATTACATTACAATGAATAATAATAGTACTAAAACCCATAATATCAACAATTTTCTGAGATGTATATTTACCTTGTTCATATACTATTTTTCTAAAGCCCAGTAATGGGGCTATTGAATTTTCTATGTCAAAGTTAATTGCACCTTGTTTTACTTCCATTAAACTTTTCATTGTATTCTTATCAGATCCTATTATAACATTACCATTAGTTTCTTCTTTTATTAATTCTGCTATTTCGAATAATTCATATGCTCCTGGTATAATAGCAAAAATACGGGTATCTGATTATGTTTCACCCTTGATATCATATCTGAATTCATTGTTCCTTCTATTCACATTAAACACCAAATTATAAACCGATAATCCAATTAAACCTAATTTTGATGAGTTAAGTATATGTTCACTAAAGTGAACCTAATTTTTATTTTTGTATTATTTGATTTGATAATGAACCACAAACAGTTGCTGTAGTAAAAGCTGTTGGTATAGAATAAGGTAATCCTATACCTGTTAATGCAACTGATGTTGTTGTTGCTATTGATGATAAAACTATTTCTGTTATCTCAGCTACGTCAATATAATTTTTATATCTACTTAATTCTTATGATAGTTATTAGTTTCAGTTTCATAATAATTTCTAATATCTTTTACAATGTTAATATTGTTATTAAATTTTTTATTGGCTTGAATCTTTTCATTTATTAATTGTTCTGATACTGAAGATAGATCTGGATATAGTAATTTCTCACTCGGTGCTGTTGGGTTAGCCATAGTTTAGGTTATTTTAATTAGTAAAAATTCTTTCTATTTCTTTCATTATATCTTGATAAAAATCATAATGCATCTCTAGTCTTGATTTTTCTTTGTTTTCTACTAATGTACTTTTTAAAAGTATAGAAATTATATATTGTACTACTCTTTTTATTCTTTAAAAGGGCTTCATCTATAAATGAATTAGTCTTTTTATTAACTTCTTTAAATTCTTTTAGCCCAGTAGTAAACATTTCATCTAGTTGTATGTTAGTGATATTCTGATTAAACTTATTATTATCAACCTCTAGTTTTAATTGATTATGCCCTTTTCTTAGTTCGGTTATATTTCTACTTAAAAAATCCGTTTTATTATTAGACGATAATAAGTTATTGTCACAATACTCTTTAATAACAACATCTTTTTCATCTATGGGAGGGTGCACATTTGTAATTTTATAGGTATCCTTCATGTCAATATTATCATTATCTTCTAGGAATAAAACACGAGCCTTATTTATTGTTAAGTTGTTCGCCGATGAGCCAAGAAGTGGCTTCCCCGATTGATGTTTCGCTTGGTTAAATCAATAGATAGACAGAGTGTTAAAGAGAACTGTAATCTATTTACTTTATTTGAACAAAGAGGTAAAGTCCTCATATCTATATATCAAGAATTCTTTAATAATGTTGAACTTAGTTATAATGATTTTGCTAATATATGTAATAAGGTATGGAAAGAGCCTTATAAATATATTGTCATTGATATAACTAAAAATAAAAATATTAATGGTAAATTAAGAATTAATTGGGATCGGAGAGTTTTGTAGTTTAGTTTAAGTTCAAGTTTATATCTACACCAGATCAACGAAGTTGCTGACTACGTCAGGTGTAAAGTAAAACTTAATACATCACCATTAATGTCTATAGGTCTTCCATGCTCATCTTTAATATGAAACTCTATATATTCTATTCTATCTTTAGTTACATTTTGATACAAGATATTAGTTGGTATAATATTTATCAAGTAACCTGGTGGTTCTGTTAGAGTAAAAGTATATAGTATGTCTGTGTTATTCCCATTATCTTTAACACCAGATATTACATTACAATGAATAATAGTAGTACTAAAACCCAGAATATCAACAATTTTCTGAGATATATATTTACCTTGTTCATATACTATTTTTCTAAAGCCCAGTAATGGGGCTATTGAATTTTCTATGTCAAAGTTAATTGCACCTTGTTTTACTTCCATTAAACTTTTCATTGTATTCTTATCAGATTCTATTATAACATTACCATTAGTTTCTTCTTTTATTAATTCTGCTATTTCGAATAATTCATATGCTCCTGGTATAATAGCTAAAATACGGGTATCTGATTATGTTTCACCCTTGATTTCATATATGAATTGATTGTTCCCTCTATTCACATTAAACACCAAATTATAAACCGATAAACTCAATCCAATTAAACCTAATTTTGATTAGTTAAGTATAGGTTCACTAAAGTTAAACTTTTCTATTGGCTTCATCATTCTAAAGTTGAGTGTATGCTCTTCTTTAGTTTTACTTAGAGTTTCATCTATCTTTCGTAGTTCATATAAGATTAACGAAGTTGTATTTCCCGTGATTAAACTGTCAGTCATTTTATTATATTCAAATATTAGATTATATTTATGGTGAAACATGGGCGAAGCCCCATAGTTATAATTATAATTATAGCTTTGGTTATATTTAAATATTAGATTATATTTATGGTTATAATTATAGCTTTGGTTATCCGCGAAGCGGTTACACCGAGAGTTATAATTATAGCTTTGGTTTTAGTCATAATTATAATTATGGTCTTAGCTATAATTAAAAGTTAAAATTTTATCTAATAAAAATGAACTTTAATTTGGGTACAACTTATGGTTATAATAAAGATATACACAAAAGTAAGATTATAAAGTATAAACCAAATAATCTAGCAACAAGGAATACGGTTAATACCAATATTAATATCGTCCTCAATAGAGAAGAGAATCATTTAAATTTGCGTGATTCCTATCTAGAGTTTGTTGTATTAGATGATGCTGGTGGTGTATTTGCTAATAATGCTAATATCAAATTAGTTAATTATGGTATGATGGCATTGTTTAGTTCAGTTAAGCTTGAAACTTTGAAACTAGTGGTAGTAGGACTATTGAAAATATAGATCATTGTCATCCTAATCTATTGATGTATAAGTTATTAACTAGTACTGATGATGAATATGAGAGTGGTTTTATTAGAGATCAACGCAATAGAGATAGTCAACCTAAAGGTGATCACATTGCTGCAGAACGAGGTCATATGTATATGATGATTAAGATGAGTGATCTTTTTGGTTTTGTAAATCATTTAGAAAAGATTATATATGGTTTAGGATTTAAACTAATATTAAAAAGAAATAATAATGATAGAGCCTTATTTAGAGTTAATGCTGGTGCTGATGCAGTTGGTAATGATGGGAATATAGATATTAGAGATATATCATGCTGTGTGCCCAGTATTGATCCTAGTAATGACAAAAGAAAGATTGTGCAAAAGGTTTTAAGTAAAAAGAATAATGTAGAATTTAGTTATTATGAAGGAAAGACATTTAATAAGAATGTACCCAAAGCTACTAACTTGCTGTTTGATCTAGGTATTGAAAGTGTGATGGAAAGGCCACACTATATAATAGTTGGTTTTGAAAATAATAATGTTAATGAACAAACTCATGATGCAAGTACATTTCATATGATGAATATTACTGAATGTTATTGTAAGATTGGTAGCGAGTTTTATCCTGAGGATAGAATGAATATTAATTATGGTACCAATAATTATAATGAGGCTTTTAAATGAGAATGTTAGCTTTAATAAAGATTATAATGGGCTACCACATATAAAACCATATATAAATCATAGAACATTCAAAAGCAGTTATAGAATATATGTATTTGATACTAGTTATCAAAGTGATCATATAGGTCCACAACCAATACAACTTAATTTTAAATTTCGTGCTAAAGTTGCCGATGTTATATGTCATGCATTAGTATTAACTAGAAAGGTTATTAGTGTGAATAGTGACGGGAATAAGATGGTTGATATAGTATCATAATTATAATTATAACTAAGGCCCTAGTCATTATTTTAGATATATCTCTAGCTATAATCATCTGCGACGCAGTTCCTGATAATTACGATTATAACTATTTCTTACTTGTCATAACAAAACCCCTAGCATAAATAATATCTAGTTTCTTTTTATTCTCTAGAGATAAGCCTCCAGCTTCAAGCTTAATCTTAGCCGTGGGCCTAACCTTAGGCTTAGGCTTAATAACAAAGAGATTATACTTTTTAACTTCCATTATTTTTTATATAGAAATGAGTCTTTTAAATAAGTTCAAAACTAATTCATATCGTGTTGGTGGTAGACATTATAGTGGTACTATTAATATAAGAGGGGTTGTCTCAGCTAAAAGAACTAAGATGTTAAGGGTTAATTGTGTTAATTGTAGAAGGAAAAAGACTAAGATTATAGTTTCAGTTAAAACTCTATATCTATCTATCTGCGAAGCCGGCTCCTGGATAAATATTAATACTAATATTATTATTACTAAAAACATTGTTATTACTAAGAACTAATAGCTTTAATCTAAAAAACACTTAACCTATTTTTCTTGTTCGTCTTATATTCTTCACATACCTTGACTAAGTCATTATATTCATCATTATCTATTTTATTATCATTCATTGATTTCGTATATACTTTATTAAACTTGTCGCTAAACTGTTTACTTAAAATATACATTTGTGAAAACTTTATTATTTTATTTCTTTTTTTAGTATTAATTGTTTTTGATAATGAACCACAAACAGTTGCTGTAGTAAAAGCTGTTGGTATGGAATAAGGTAATCCTATACCTGTTAATGCAACTGATGTTGTTGTGGCCGTTGTTGCTATTGATGATAATACTATTTCTGTTATCTCAGCTACGTCAATATAATTTTTATATCTACTTAACTTCTTATTATAGTTATTAGTTTCAGTTTCATAATAATTTCTAATATCTTTTGTTGTTAATGTTATTATTGTTGTTAAATTTATTATTGGCTTGAATCTTTTCATTTATTAATTGTTCTGATACTGAAGATAGATCTGGATATAGTAATCTCTCACTCGGTGCTGTTGGGTTAGTCATAGTTTAGGTTATTTTAATTAGTAAAAATTCTTTCTATTTCTTTCATTATATCTTCTTGATAAAAATCATAATGCATCTCAAGTCTTGATTTTTCTTTGTTTTCTACCAAGTTACTTTTTAAAAGTATAGCAATTATATATTGTACTATTCTCTGTTTATTCTTTAAAAGGGCTTCATCTATAAATGAATTAGTCTTTTCATTAACTTCTTCAAATTCTTTTAGCCCAGTAGTAAACATTTCATCTAGTTGTATGTTAGTGATATTCTGATTAAACTTATTATTATCAACCTCTAGTTTTAATTAATTATGCCCTTTTCTTAGTTCGGTTATATTTCTACTTAAAATATCCGTTTTATTATTAGACGATAATAAGTTATTGTCACAATACTCTTTAATAACAACATCTTTTTCATCTATGTGAGCGTGCACATTTGTAATTTTATAGGTATCCTTCACGTCAATATTATCATTATCTTCTACGAATAAACCACGAGCCTTACTTATTGTTAAGTGTTTCCCCGATGAGCCAAGAAGTGGCTTCCCCGATTGGTGTTTCGCTTGGTTAAATCTATTTCTTGTCATCTGTGTATTTGTTTACAGTAAGAAATGAATCTACCAAGGAGCTGACCGTAGGTCTATCCAGTGTCGCTGGCTTAGGACCGTAGGTCTATATTTACTGATGCTAAAACTTTATTATTAGATTCAAAATCAAACTCAGATTTTAATAATTCCTGTTCGTAATATTTACTTTTTATTATCACTCCATTCATATCTTCTATCTTATAAGTTGGTGGTTGTGTTCAAACCTTCATTAACTTTAAATAGTTCTCTATTCCAATTAGAAGTGTATCCCTTAGAGAAGATATTACGTTTATCTGCATTTCTAACATAATCACCATCTTTAAATTTTGGTGTGTTCCTTTGGTAGATTTAACAAAGTATCTAACTTTATCAGGATTATTAGAAGCATCAACTGGTGTCATATTAATTGTTGAATGAGTGTTATTGTTATATGTTATGACTGCATCATTTAGTATATTTAACCAATTACCATCACCATTGATGAACATTGGTTTATTAATTATGTGTAATAATGTTCTATTGAATCTCTCTATAAACACAGCCTTTAAATCACTATAAGTAGAATATAGATTTGTTTCATATTCGTTAAGTAAAGATTGAAATGTTTTATTGTAAAACTCACTACCTTTATCTGCCCATAACTTTTCTGGTTTTCGAACTTCGAAGCCACCTTGTGGACTTTCAGAGCCACCCTGTGGACCTTCTGATAGGATTTTTTTAAAACCATTAGTTATAGATAAACCAGATATATTCTTTAATGGAATAGCCCATGCATATTTTGTGAATATATCTATAACTATTAATATAAACTTACAATTATTATTGTATTTACTTAGAGATGACTTATCAATTAAATCAGCTGACCATGTTTCATCTTTATATAATGGTATTATTCTTTCTCTTCTAAACTTTGTTATTTGAGGACTGAAAACTTCTTTAGCTAATAGTTGTTGTTGTTGTTGTTTTCCATCATTATTTATTTACCATAGTTAAAAACAAAATTATCTAGTTTCTCTTGATTAAAAATATTCATAGACAATAGTTGCTTAAATATATCTAGCATTTCATCATATAATCCATCATGACCAGCTTTTGTTTCTAGTATTGATAATTCTAATCTTTTGGGTCGGCTTTGCTAAGACCACTAGCTTCTATTTGTTTATCAGTCTCATAATCAGTTTCTTCTTCTTCTACTATCCCTTGTTCGTAATCACTAGCAACACGACGATATATTTCATCTTCACTGGAGGTTGGTATTGATATAACATGAGAAGTGGGTTCAGCGATACTAGCAAACATTTTTCTTATAAGTTTTGATCTATTTCTTTTAGTATCTCCTCTTTGTTTATAACCAATATCCCTTAGAAATTGTATTATTTGGTTTTCATCACATTTTATATCTCTTTCGGTTACATCATTAGTAATAAATAAATCAAAGCCCTTAGAAAAATCATAGACTTTACCTTTTATTTTTATACCATCAGGGACTAAGGATACATCTACAACATTTATTTTAAATTTGTTTGAATTTGGATCAACTGATATTAATTGGAATTGTTTATTTGTTTGCTTACCCATTAGTAATAAAATCTCAATCATATCATTGTCTACATCAAATGTCTTGCCTCTATCATCTTTTAATTTTACAGGTGAAATAGGTGAGGTTGATAAGAGAGAGGCTTGTTTATCAAGAAAGCTACTTTGTCTTTGTCTTTGGTGCTCCACAGTCTTTAAAGTATTAGTATTGTCCTCGAGTGCTGCTAATGTTTGGTTTTGATGAGCTTGCATTGCTTCATTGTTTACAATTAAAGTTTTAGTTACTGGATCAAATAGCTCTCTTATTTCACCATAATATTCTTGTTTTTTTTATTTATCTTCTAATCTATTTCTTCTGTTTTGTTTTTCTAGACTGTTTAATTCTATAAGTTTATCTAGCTTAGCCATTTTTATATGTCGACAAATATTATTATACTATGTATGAAATAGATCTATAATATAAAAACAATATTGTTCTATGTATGAATTAGATCTATAATTATACTAACTACTAATTATTTTTATATTCACAGATCATTATATAGTTTAATAGCAGCTTTAATTAACATTCTATCATCATTAATAGTTAGTTCTAAAATATTATTTATTAATGATTCTTAAGATTCTTTACTTACATCTAACCCTAATTTCATTAATAGCTCTAAAGTAGTATTAATAATTTTATTTACTAGATCTCTTTTGAATAGATATATATTCTCATCATGAGGATAGCTTTTAATATTATTTACATAAAATCTTTTATCATCAAATGTGTTTAGACTAATCTTGCTTGTTTTTGTTGTTGTCATGTTATCACTAACTTTTTGTATTCTACATTCATCTACAGTTCTCTCTGTGTTATACATTAGTGCATTATAATATTCTTCATGTTTAGCATTGCTACAATTCTTTATTCCTTTCTCTTTAGTTTTATTGGGATAGTCTTTGAAGCTATATGTCTAACTCTTCTATGACATTACTTCCCATTTCGTGTTTGAATTTACCAGGGGCTTTATTATTAGTTTTGATTGGGCAATCTAGATTGCACAGATTCATGTGCTCGTCACTAACTTTACCTTCAGTATAATTCAATACAAAACTATCAGTATCCATATAATGGAGTTGTAAATCTTTGAGAGATGGTTGAAGAATATTATAGAATACATCATACATGTGTAATTTACTTAATTCTAAGATAGTAACACCTACATATACTGGAGAATCATATTCTATTTTTTCTTTATTTATTCAATTTGGCTATAATCCTTATATCTAGTTATATTATTAAATGTTGGTTTAATTATACTTTTCATTATCTTTTCGTCATCATGTAAGAACTTACTTTGAAGGAAGTGTAGGGGATTCATGCACATTCTTCCATATAGTGAATTGTTCATTAATTTCCTTACATCCTTTTCTGCTTCAGTTTTAGCTGTTGCTCTTTTATTAGTATTGTTTTGTATATAATCTCTACATATATAATGTTCTTTAAATTTAATTACTCTATGTATTTTAGTCACTTTTACCATCTTAACATAGAACTTTAACATCCTATAATGAACCATGTATTCTGTTTTGTTGTTTTGGTCTAAGATTAATTTCTCTGTTTTTGTTTTGCCTTTCTCTCTTTCTCAGTATCCCAATTCATTATCATTTATCTTTCTCTTATCGGGCATTAATGCTAGTCGCTCTGTTCTATCTTTACATGTATCAGTATAATCAATATCGCAAACTATATAATAACCATGATCACTCATCTGGAGTATTCAATACAGTATCAAGAGTAGTAGTAGTAGTAGTAGTAAACTCGAAGTCCTTATAAGGTAGCTTTGGCATCATTGCATAGCCGTATAGGTTGTTTGCATCAATGTACCAGATATTTCTGTTATGGGACTTCATCCCCGTTTCACCATTGTTGACTATCCTATCTCCCATTATACCACATATGCCCCCTCTCTTTGCTTCAATAAAATCATCTAGCATTTGTTCATCTTGTAATGTATCTAATGTTACACCGCTTGACCTTAACCAACAATCAAAACTATAGCCTGGGAGACTTACATAGTGTAGGGGATTGAGCTTGAATTCTTTCATACTTAGTTGAACATATTCATTCATGCAAAAGTCTAATATTTCCACATCATTTTGCAAATACTCTATAGTTAGATCTTTACCAGTTTTATGACTGTTGTCTTTATTAAAGATATCGACTTCTTCTTGTGTTGGTAATTTATTCGAGAGAGAGGATTTTAAGTCTTTATTTTTAGATTACCTATAACTTCATCATAGGTAGCTTTGCTACCACTGGCAGCTTCGCTGTCATACGAGTCCAGACCAAAGTATTCATATGGATATAATGTTTTAGTTTACACCCATATATCTTTGTCATTTGATCTAGAGGCATAGCTAAGAAGTTACAACTATCTAGGAATTTGAGACAACCAATGCTAAACATCTTAGACTTACCAGCGGCTAGTGGTATGTTATCTACTTTTCTTTTATCATTATTCTGCTTAAAGAGTTCACTGTATAGTAGGTTGAAGTCATAGCCAGAGCCATTGTGGAATATTACAGGATTGAAGTTTTGTTGTTTGTACCTCAGATTACATATTCTACATGCTGGTACTCTATATTTACCAGTTTCATGACAATGATCTCTTACTTTATTAATACATGTTTTACTGCAGATATGACAAGTGTTATTAGTTTCATGATATAATTTTTCTTCTTCATTAAATATCATTTGTTTGTTGCGCTTGAAGTTATTCTCAGTTTCTATTTCTAATAGATCACTAGCAAATCTTTTGATACA
This sequence comes from Convolutriloba macropyga, assembly GCF_964194025.1. NCBI lineage: Eukaryota > Metazoa > Xenacoelomorpha > Acoela > Convolutidae > Convolutriloba > Convolutriloba macropyga. The sequence goes on from NC_134473.1 coordinate 28,747,544, forward strand.
ATCAAGACCGAAATAGCATTTGAAATTACACTGCCAGATGTAACCCACACTTATTGGTATGTGATGAGCTGTTACATATTTGCTAGTTGAGGTCGAGCCGTTGGTGACACAACATCCTATATCAGCAGTTAAAATAATTTTTATATTCTGACGCTTATGTTCATTTATAAAAGTAATTTTCTTCTTCTTAGGACAAACAACCTCGGGTTTGAAAGAGTTGTTACATTCATGTTTGTCGTATTTAATTTGTGAATCAAACCAATATGTACATCCAACACAGTAATAGAATTTGTGATTCATTCTATTTGGTCGATCTAACAAGGTTTCTATGTTTTTAATTAGAGCACAGTGTTCTGTAGTACCATCTCCCCAAACCAATATTCTGACATCTTTTCCATCTTTATCAAAATCATCAACTGGTTTAAAAAATTCTACTTTGCCCCCACAAGGTGTGTATACCCAAATATTAATATTGTACAATTTCTGTATTCTTATTATATAAGCAAAATCATCTTCATCTCGTTGTCGAGCTTCAATTAGATTATTTACATATTTACTCTCACGTGTTGCATTGAGAAAGCCACTTCGCGGATCGATAGCAGGATATAGCCAAGCAGTAATAGCCAGTTGCAAGCAGTTATATTTGGAATTGCGTATATTCAATATTGATTTAGAGTTTTTGAGATCGGGGGGTAAATCTATATAACTACAAATAGATGCCTTAGTTGGTTCAATGTTTAACTGAATACTTCTCAATCCAAGAAATTCGAAGTCGTAGCCATAACCTTCATATATTTCGTTTTCGTAATCTAGCCATTGTTTGAAGTCAGCGTAATATATAGCCTTATTAATATAGTCGGTGTTGAAAAATATTTTTGTAAATTTAACTTCTTCTTTGGTTCTCTTCTTGTACTCACACTCGGCCGTGACCTTATATTTAAAACTCTTAACTTTTCTAAATCCGTGAAACGGCTTCACCGATTGATAACAGTTTTTAATTTCCTCTAATGAGTAATTAGTTGCTTCGTCTATATCTTCAATGTAATTTCCAGCTTTATCAGTAACATAAAATTCTTTCATGTTCTGACTAGAGTTTATATCAAAGTATTCTGTATTTTCTAGATACTTGCAATTATGACTATATGAATGAGTAGTTAGCGCTATTTTATTCCTAAAATCTTCATGACATTCTTTACATTCAAATCCGTGAAACGGCTTCGCCGATTTAATTCTAGTGTAGATATTGTCGTCGGGTTTAGTTTTAATAATATCTTTAGTTTCAGTTTTAGTGGAAGGTTTGACATAGATAAAGTCTCCATCTGAACCATACATTTTCCCTATAGTTTTAGTTGAGGCTTCAGTTTTAGTTGAGGCTTCAATTATAGCCTCATCCAAATCAGAATCAGTGAAACTGCTTCGCAGACCAAACATTTTCTCCAATAGTTCTTTATGTTTGGGATCGATGATGTCTGTATAAACCCTTCTTTGTTTCAAAGGATAAATTACAGACGTCGCAGAAGTTCACACTTGTGACATTACTGTTTGTTGAGTGAGACATGGTGTATTCTATTAGGGAAAATTTTGAAGAAATAATTTTTCGAAAGAGAAAAATGAAGTGTGATAAGTGTAAAAATAATCCTTCGACAGAATGTTGTAATGATTGCAAAGAATTAGAAAATTTTTGTTATATATGTAAAAATATAGTTAAAATAAAAAATTATATCAATTATTTGGGAGACCATTATGATAATCCAGATCAATATCTGGCGTGTAATATGTGTTAAGTTCACGAACATATTTCTTTCTTTAGGTTTAGAAATGGAAGATGCAGATTGTGCATCTATCTTAATAGATATAGATATACACATACCAAAGATAGATTCAAGGAATAAGCTGAAAGGTTTAATATAAAAAAGTAATATAGACAAGAAAAAATATTTTGTGATGTACATAAGTGAATTTGCAAACGAGCTTATTATTATTTTCTAGAATTAGGCCATTCCATAATTTAATGCTACACTTAGAGTGAACATGTAGTAGTGGATAAAACAAGGATACCAACACCCTGTAAAATTTGGCCCGATTCGACATGCCCGATTAGCGTTAGGAGAAAGGGTCAAATTTTACTGGTGGTTGGTATCCCTGTTTTATCCACTACTAGTCAGCTATGTTACTTATAACCAAGGTAGTCACATTTGCTTCAGACAGGCAGTTAAATAGTGGCAGAAATGAGGTTACCAGCACAAAAGCAGTAATGCGAAAAGAAAAAAAAATATAGAGGGAAGATAGCTGAATTATAAATTCTAAATTTACAATGACAAAGCCAAAAAGAAACCAATGAATTGCATGCAAATGGACTAAACGCATTTTAAAAAAACATAACCAAGAGATTTCAGACAGTAACATAACTCCCTACAACCGGCCGCAGAAACGAAAATTAGTGATTCCCGACACTTGTAACGTGCCATAACACGACAAAACATGTCGCCCTTACAGAGAGAAATATTTGAACAATCGTTAAAACTGAAAGAAATGGAGAAATTAGATACAAAGGGTAAACATCAGGACAAAACCACATTTTGAGCAAATTCCCGTGGGAAAAATCGGCCCTGAACGACGATCAACAAGCTGTAGTAGGCGAAGTATTAGTTCAATAATAGTGATATCTTCGCAAAACACAGATTTGACGTTAGATATAATAAAGATTTGAAAATAAAGTTGACTCCAGAAAGAAGTATACCAATTTATGAACAAGGCCAACCAACGCCTATTCATCTGAGAAATGAACTGCAGGTAGCACTATCATTGACGCATTACTACGTACTAATAACGATTTTGTCTCAAAACACAGTAGTCCTTAGGATCCGTGCTTAGCCTCAGGAAATTGTACCCAATTTATGGCAGATATCGGTAAAGCAGTACCAAATTTTGAACAGGGGGGAAATATTTTTCTGTAAACGTCAATCGGGATTGAAATTGTCACCCGAATAATGGAAATAGCAACTGGTACAATGAAATCTCTTGGAAATAACATCAGTGGAGAAGGATTTTCACCAGAAAAGACGAAAATAAATAAATTCCTTTAAAAAATCAAAATGCCAAAAACAACGAAGCAAGCAAAGCGATTAGTAGGCTTCACACAATTCTTCCAAAAATACAACTTCAATTTAGGCGAGAAGTTAGAGCCATCTTACAAGTACTGATGGAAGAAGACTACGTGAACGAAACTGGAGAGAAAGAAAAAAAACATAAGCGCCGGTATCATTTGGATCGCACTTGTTTAAAGCCACGCAGTTAAAGTTTCATATTTATTATTTTCATATGTACTACAAAGAGTTCCTAGCTTTTTACTATGCACTGCACTACATTTGGGGATCAAGCAAGCAAGTACGCATAGTCACTGACAATAAATGCCTTACACAATTCATTCAATCGAAAGTAATACTGCCATCTCTTGGGAATTGTTTAGACAGAATACTCGCTTTTAATATAGTAATTGCTAATATTCCTGAACACGCAAATTACGCAAGCGTTTCTGTATAGAATGGAGAACGAAAAAACGGCAACAAAGTTTTTGATGCTAACAGAAAGAATTCCTGTTAGAGAAATCGCAATTGACAAGCAAAATCCTGAAGTTGAATTAACCGTATTATTAGACATTGAAATTACTGATGATGAACTAAATGGAGATGCACTAAATAATCTCAAAAAACTTGGACTCTATGATGAACACAAAAAACGCCAAGGTAATCTACCTATAACAGAATTTCAGGGACCATTTAAACTTAAAAGAAACCAACAAATTAATTCAATTCAGCATCCAATTCCGTTAGATGAGTTTCCAGATCTCACAGACAACCTAATTAGCCTTGATTTAGAAGAAGAAAAGCAAAAAGATGCAGATATAAGAACAGTAAAAAGCTGGATGCATCAAACAATCAACAACCGGACTTAAAAATGCATCAAAATTTAAAAAAGTACAAGCATTTGAACAGATTAATTCTTGAAGGAAATGTATTATACCCGAAATTTTATGATGATGCAGGAAAATTAATTCATAAAAAAATCTGTGTTCCTAAACATTTGTGGAAGGAAACTATATATAGGCTCCATAATTCACCAACAGCAGGAAATTGAGGCATTAAAGCAACAATTCAAGAAGTTGGAAAGCGGTTCTATTACCCAGGTTTCACTGAGCATTTCATAAGTTTCATCAAAAACTGCCTTTCATGCCCTCAATTGAACACAGTTTCATAAAACCATATCAAGCTTAAGTAACAACCAGTCAATTCGTTACAATCATACCCATCAGACATGCTCCAGATTAATTTAGTAGCCCCCTCTTAAGTCCGCACAATTTCAGTACGTTTTGAGTGGAACAGTTGTTTTCACAAAATATCTAATTGCAGTCACTCTGACAAACGGATATGAAAAAAAAGCTCGAGAATTAGTAAAAATGTTCTTCCAACATAGCTACATTCCTCAAAAACAACAAGTAGTGACTCAGGAACAAACTTTACCTAAGAATTAATGTCTGAATTAGCAAGCCTACTGCAAGAACATTTGAAACATGCCTCACTAAAGCATCATCAAACCATCAGAACAGTAGAGATCTCATCGACCTTTAAAACGTATTACAAAGCTCAACACTGAGGAAAAATGGAAATACTGGCACAAATTTGTTCCTCCAGCCACTTTTATTCAAAATATTTCATAACATTCAGCAATAAATTGCTGTCCTTCAATGTTATTTCAGGCAAGAGAACCAATGTAACCTCTTGACATTAGATTTTCTGCAAAAGTATTGGATGCAGTTGCAGTTAACTCTGACTTTGTAAATGAACTGAAAGACGCCATGATGCAAAAGTTCGCGGAAAACAAAGCAAAACTGACAACAGCATATTTGGAGAACAAAAAGTATTATGACCAAAAAGCATCAGCAAAGACCATTCCAGAAAAGCTCTTCTGTATACTTTTGAACCCTAAGCTTCTAGAAAAATCAACAAAAACTGCTTCCCAAGTTCAGAAATTCGAATTGCATACTGACTCAATTTACATCAACCGAAAAGAAAATACGAATTATACGCAATGTGTCCGTCGTATAAGATTGAAGCCAATTAAACCAAGTGACACCTCAAAAGACCTCGAAGAAATTAACCAGGCAAATTTTTCACCTGACACATCAAGGCAAAAACACAAGGAACCAGACCTGTTAGACAAACACATCCCTGAATTAATAAAAGAACAGAAAGAATCAAAGGCAAAAACAAAAGCTGTGATACCAGACCCAGTAAGAGCGACAGTATGTCCCTCTATGTAGACCATTGGCAGGGCCAGTAGCAGCGGCAGCTCCTGCAATACCTGCACCACCTCCACCCCAACAAGAGCAGCAGTACCAGCAGTCAGACCACGAACGCCACCAGTGCAATTTCCGGGATTTGACTCTTCAAGTGCAGATGAACCAAACACCAACCTGGTTAGATATGACAGTAGCTGAAATGAAATTCTAGCTGATCTGAACCTAGATGCAGAACAAATAGCTAGAGTACCGATTGACCCCCTGATCGCAGATGAAATTCGTCAAAAGCAACCAGAAGTTCGTGTACCACTGGTATCATCCTCTTCATCTGATGACAAACAACCTCAACCAGTAGCACCATGTGATACTGCATTGCCACCAGAAACACACAAACAACATTATGAAATGAGTGAAGGTGAAATAAGACGTCGACCATTTAATCCGAAACGAAAACCACAGAGAAGTTCAAAAAAACCATCAGGGCGTGAATCACAACAAAAATCTGTACGTGGATTTCATTTGCAAAACTATCTGAATGCATAAAGAAGACCAATCAAACCCTCACCTACCTGACTAAATAAGACGCTTAGGTAGTTCATTACTGCGAAATGCAAGAGCTAGACTGGAACAAGAAAAAACGAGAAGCAATCAAGGCATCAGCACACTTGGCAAAACAATCAAATACTCCAAGTAGAGAGACAAAATTAGATCAAGTTAGAGCTAGTATACTAAAACATTCAGGAAAAAGGCCCAGAAGTTTAGCAAAAAGACCAGTTACTAGATCACAGCTAAAATATTCATCTCCAGGAACATCACATCAAAATTTAGATCACTGTCAAGAATTCAGCGCAACAAATCTCATTTCACCATCAGATATAATGCAATCTCCACACTCTTTTGCACACTGTGTATGAGCACACCTTGCAGTGGCAAAAGACCTAGCCAGACAAGTCAAATAATGCCACCCGAAACATCAAATTACAACAACTTCAACTACCAACAAATATTGACTGTTTTAATATAATTTGACTCCCATTTCAACCGCTATGTTTAAATTAATAACCAAAAACAGACTCTATGACAAGCCCACATACAAATCATTACTAGCAAGCCTTTATGAGCTGGAAGAAATAGTCATAAGCGAAGGAATTAGATACTTGAGCCTTCCAAAACTCTCCAGTATCTATGATAATTTGAACACAGTTTTTGAGCTCATATGCCAAGTCTTTGACTCTCCGCCCATAATTATCTATATCCAACAGCAAGTATGGACCCAGTTTAGTCCAGCAGTACCCACTATTTGCCCCCCAAAAGCCCAAGAGATCCGAGCAACATGACCCGTAATGTTCTGACAAGAACGTGTCCAGTATTAGCAATCCCAGCTATAATCGACCCCTTATAGCAGGTTCTAGGTAACAAAAACTTAGCCCAAAGTTGACCCTTTCAAAAATCCTGGGTTCAGACCACAAAAACAGTCATTAATCTGCCAAAAGAGCTCCTATCACTCCAAATAATTGTGCTACAGGGTTACTTAAGTAGACAAGTCGACATGAAAATTTTGAAGCTATTTCAAGCATTTTAAGAATTGAGTGACGGCAAGCACCACGACATTTGACACTTTCCGAATCCGCTTGGATTCGACAAAAACGTAAACAAAGACTCCTCAATTGAACTATTTTATTGCCCCAGACCATTTTCCTGCTCACGCTTGACATCACACTAGCCAACAAATTTCATCAAAAGTAGAGACATCACAGTACCCAAACTTTCGTCATTTAATAAAAGTTGAGTTATGACAAAAATACTTTTAAAATGATCAAAAAGTAATGTATATTACACCTCAAAAACATGCCAAAATCATCCCACATGCCTCTTACAGCTAATCCCAGCAGCCATCCACAAACGTGGAACCCTTTCATTTTACGTATATATCGAAAAATGACGAAAAAACGAAAATTGAGCCAGCAATTAACCAGCAATTTATGACAGCAATTAATCATACCATCAGTCTCCCCGAGTATGGTTCTCGGAATATCCACTTCCAGCCCCTTAGTACGGATACAAGCTGAGAAAGGAGTGAAAGTACCGAAAATCACAAAACAATTTTATAAAATTTTTGAAAAAAGTGATCAAAATTGCATCTCAAAACCCGGATTATCCCAATCTTATTAAATTCAATTAGCCCAATATATGAGCAGTCCAACAACAACCAAAGTTTAACACAGTCATTTAGCCAATAACCTATCGCCTACCTGAGCCTTTCCAAAAAAAACCCAGGTTCACTGCATGAAAAACATTAACTCGAAAATTGAAACCACCCAGCCAGATTTTTGCGCTGCAGGGTTTTTCAAGCCAAAACGATTGCCGAAAGTTGAGCTCGATCCGAGCCAACTATAAATCGATTTATGCGAGCGCCATAATTTTGGATACTTTTCGAGTTTTCACAAATGTTCATAAAACTCAGAAAAAACCAAAGCCTGAAATAATGAGCTTAAAACATCCGTATGCTGTGTTAAACTTGGGCTAAATGACTGTGTTAAGCTTGGGCTTAATGGGTCAAATGGCTGTGGTTGGACTGCAAATGGCTGTGGTTGGAATACAGGACCATATTAAAAATGTTGAAAATTGTTACGTAAAATGTTGGAGTGACATCAAAAAACTGACGCCTACCAAAGTTCCTTATTTGGAAAAAAAGAGCCAGATTTTGACAAGATATAAAATAGCCGAATTATGAGCTCAAATCCAATATTCAGTCCCCCTAGTAGTTTTCCAAGCCTACTGAACCCATTCAATCATTCAGAAATGCTAAAATATTGAAAATGTAAAAAAAATCAAAATATGCACAATTGACCAAAATGAATAAAAATGTCAAATAAAAAACTCAAAATCCTGACCTCAATTCATGCACTAAACTGCACTAATAGCATCTACCAACATAGTATCCACTAACATGAGCCACAATTATTACTAAAAGCCAGCTGTCTGCGAACCATGACAACACGCCTGAAAAATAACGAACCACAACTAAAAATCCTGCAAACTTTCCAGCAAAAGGGGAACAAAACACATATTAAAAATCTCCAAAGTTATAAAAACGCAACAGTTCTAGCCGATAGCACCTGACTCAGGCCCCTAAAGCATTACTAGACCAGCACATGCCTTAAAAAATCTCGATTAGTTGAAAAATCACAACTAAAAATTAGCACTATGGATACAAAAATCAATGTTTCTACCAGATTCATATTTAAAAGCCCTAAAATTCAGTAATGCAAATGAGTACCAGACCCAGACAGTACCATTTCAACCATCCAGCATCAACATTACATGAATAGTGACAACATTCAACCCCAAATTTGATGATTCAAAAACAGCCAGATTCAGATCCCCAAAACAGTCATAACTCTGTGAAAAGTGCTTATTTTATGCCAAATTTTTGCACTGCAGGTTTTTTCGAGCCGACAAAGCGATTGATGTTTTTTAAGCTCTATCCGAGCCAACTAAAAATCGAGTGACGCCAAGCGCCCTGATTTGGGATACTTTCCGAGTTTTCACAAAAAAATGTTCAAAAAATTCAGAATAAACGAAATCCTGAAATTATTAGCTTAAAAAATCTGTATGCCCAACTCTACAGGGCAATATCAAAAAATGTGAAAATTGAAAGATAATATGAAATAATAGCAAAAAACTGAAGCTTACCAAAGCATCCTTATTTGGAACAAAATAGAGCCAGACTTTGACCAGAAAATAGTGCAAATAGCCGATTTATGAGCTTATATCCAATATTCAGTCTCCATAGTAGTTTTGAAAGCCCACTGAAACCATTCAGAAAAGCTAAAAAGTTGAAAAGAAAAGAAAATCAAAATGTGCACATATTTGACCAAATTGAACGATAAATTTCAATTAAAAATTCAAAATCCTGACCACAATTCATGCACCAAACTGCACTAATAGCATCTAACACCATAGTAGCCAGTAATATGAGCCACAATTATTAGTAAAAACCAACTGTCTGCGAACCATGACAACATGCCTCAAAAATAAAAAACCACAACTTAAAATCCTGCAAACTTTCCAGAAAAAGGGGAACAAAACACATGTTAATCATCTCCAAAGACATAAAAATGCAAGTTCCAGCCATTAGCACCTGATTCAGTCAACAAGAGCATTAATAGACCAGCACATGTCTTCAAAAAGCTCGATTAGTGGAAAAATCACAACTAAAAACCCAATTTTCAGCCTCCCCTATAAGTTTTGTAGGCCCACTGCACCCATTCAATATTTCAGAAATGCTAAAATGTTGCAAAAGGTAAAGAATCAAAATTTGCACATTTGAACAAATTAAACGAAAAATTTTAATAAAAAACTCAAAATCTTGACTTCAATTCAAGCACCAAGCTGCACTAATAGCCTCCACCAACATAGTAGCCACTAACATGAGCCATAATTATTACTCGAAGCCAACTGTCTGCGAACCATGACATGCCTCAAAAATAACGAAACATCTAAAAATCCTGCAAACTTTCCAGAAAAAGGGGAAAAAACACATTTTAATCAACTCCAAGGTCACAAAAACGCAACAGTTCGAGCCGATAGCACCTGATTCAGGCAACTAGAGCATTATTAGACCAGCACATGTCTTCAAAAAGCCCGATTAGTGGAAAAATCACAACTGAAAATTAGCACTTTGGATAGAAAGATCAATGTTTCCACCCGATTCATAGTTCCAAACCAAATAATTCTGTAATGCACATTAGTACCAGACTCAGGCAATACCATCTCAACCATCCAGCATTAAATTTATATGAACAGTGACGACATATTCAACACCAAATTGGATGATTCAAAAATAGCCAGGTTCAGAACACTAAAAAATGTCATAATTCTGTGAAAAACGCTTATTTTAAGCCAAATCTTTGCGCTGCAGGATTTTTGACCCACTGAAGCGATAAGCAAAATTTGAGCCCGATTGGAGCAACTTAAATATCAAGTAGCGGCGAGCAACCTGAAATTTCACATCTTCCGTTTTATAGAAATCAGCAAAAAAATCGATCAAAAAACGTCAGCAAACATGATTTCAAAGCATAGACGTTCCCCACAGATGTCTATCGAGAAGCTCAATCCAAACAAACTGATCAAAATTGAATAAAAACTAACAAAAAAACCTGACTTGATGTACAAAAATAACAAAAATTGCGACAAAATCAAAAGCAAAACTCAGCACCAAAAACCCTTTCAAACCAGTTCATATCACATAAAACAGTTACCAGTAAGCAGGAAAATTGTGCAGACGCCATGGAACCAGAATAAAACAAGTATTTCGCAGACAAATTAGAAACAATGCTCAAAAATGAAAAAGTAGTTTTTACCAAAAATCTTGACTTCTCAAATGTGTCATTATATAGCAGCGAACCTACATGACACTATCAATACATGTATAGACACACGCCTCACTCAATAGTTCCACCAGTAAAAATCAGGTATATTTGCAAAAATACAAAAATATCGAAATACTCACCTATGAATGAAACTACACTACATGATGATAACAATTGAACTGATACTAGTTACTTTCCATCGTCGCACCCTTCCCACACAGCATCATTCAAGCACAAACGACCTCTAATTGTTAACATACACACACAAAACCACACAACAAAGCTAAGAACAATATATTAATTCTTTCACTGACAATTATTTCTTTTAACAAATCCTCAACGCAAAACGAACACTAATTCTACAAGTCAATAGTTCAAGTTCTCACCATTTATATTATTGTTACCACAATAGTTAAATGTAGTCAGTTAGTTAAATCGACTCAACCCCCTCCCGCTTCCACTGACGCCACTTCCACATCACCGCCAACAGGATAATACTAAACACTATGGATAATAAAGTGCCTATAACTAAGTCCCGCCAACCTCCCCATTCCACCACATCTTCTAATATTCCCTCAGTACTGCTTGAAATATTACAGGCAAGACAAATATTGGTGAACCAATGAACTCGCTTCTGCCCCACAAAATCGGTTCCATTGCTGCAGCAGCCAATCTCAATAGAGCGCACAGTGATATTAAAGCACATGGTTCAAATATTGCAAGCCAATTATAAGCGCGAGTGTAAACATTGCATATTTCGACCCCCCAACCACTATACCCATAATCATACACCATTCATGCAACCATACAAATACAATTCACACTATAAAACATATTTAGTAGTAATATCAGTAAACACTTCAACGCACTTCACTTAAAAGTAAAGTAGACCTGAAACAAGTAAACACCAAATAAACCAGTGCCAAACTGAGAAATATAGAACCAGAAGCTTGAGTATACCAAATAAGAGAATAAATAAACACAGACAAGCCTAGTAGAACTCAGTTGGACTTCTAGATCAGCCATATCCTCAGCGACACCGATCAACACTAAAGAAGCCCTAGCTCAAGGCATTATCTTTCAAGAGGAAGCAAAGATCCCTATTACCGAAAAAATCATAAATGTCGAGTTCTTAAATCCGTTTCCCCGTTAAAATTGCGCGATACGAAGTAGAGACTCTGATTTACGGACTAACAAAAAAATTGCTTACGCCGTCAGTGTATTGTGAAGGAACACACACCAAGACGTACATTAACACAGATGTGCTCAATGTTGACTGGCTCTACTCCAAAAACCTCAACGAAACAGTAGAAGCCGAATTTGAAACAGATAATGAGAAATGATTCCGAAAAACTAACTAGAGTCGAAGATGAGAGCAGAAATCGACAAGAGAGAGCCACCCTACTCAAAGACAACTTATTAAACTTTGATACAGCAACCTCATTACTCCTCATACTTTATGCAGACATCAAGAGTTATCGCCCTGCCTTATATTCATTCGCAATTAATGTTAGAAATGCCATTCCAACTTTACTTGCTAAACTCCTTCCGATCTCTCTAGTACCATGATTGATAAAGATCCTTGATTTTGCCCATGATAGCCATAAGAACGCCCCAGATCGCCTAACTTTGGCAATACCCATGACTGACATCCATTCCTATTACGATGCGAAACTTGTACAACAGATTCTAACAGTTGAAAACGGTCATTACTGACACTAGCCATCCCCTACTCTCTAGCCAGACAGTGTTTGATAGACGGATTCAATAGGATTGGATTCAATAGACGCCTTAAAATGGGTAATTGAGGGAGAATGCCTAGCAATCTTAGAAGGACAGAAGGAAACAACAGTACTGACGAAGGCTCAGTATGACAACTGCCTTGGGTCGCCACGATACTAAACCTGTCACGAGACAATGCAAACCCACCTTGGATTCTCCTCGTGCCCAGGAACCCTCAAGTTTCATCATGCAGTTACAGCAATGAAAGTGTGTGACACAGAGGTTGTGATACCCAACACAGAAAGAGCACAGAACATTGGATACAGAATTTGGCTCCTCAAATCACCTTCAAGCGACTTTACCCTTAGTGAGATTGGTAGGGACAGAAATGGCCCAAAAAGCAACATTACTCACAAAGGTTGTAACATCTGTTTAATCGCATTAAAATTTGGACATACCATGTTTAGCGACCACATTAAAATCAGAGCTGATTTACAAAGTTGTTAGTACCTTCCATCAAAGCGAATCAATGTAAAACTGCATGATCTACTTGCGCAATTAATAGATTCTGTACCGAACATTGACAAATTACCAAAATACGAAATTAGTACAGAAGAAAACCTTGATTTATAGAAGAAAGTTAAAACAGAGTTCATTTATTTAAATCAAAAGTTACCAACAGATTCACCTGACAATATATCGAAGCCACTCACCACTGAAATGAAGTCATTCAAGCCAGCATTATTTGATAAACTGGAATCCTATGTACCGATCAAACTTTCCCTCTCACTCAAAATCATTCATTGTCTTCATCAAAAACTTAGTCTTACATATCCTCTTTATGTATTCAAACCAAAAAGTATCCCTTGTACGACATATGGCCCCAAACTTCATGAAGCTAAATTGAACAAATGTACCGCTAAATCCAGAAGTTTCCGTGCCAAAACACCTGAAAGCAGACCTAGTGGCTAAACTGACAAAAACAACAAGAGACCACCAATAGACACTAGAAGATGACATCTTACTAAAGACAAGGGAACTCTCAAACTCCAACAGAGACGCCACTCTATGCCTGCAGCATCAACTATGTCACTCAACACCATGGAACGATTTGAAACAGAAGACGAACAAGACCAGGAAAAAGTTCACTCGGAAAGTATGCTTTGAGTTCTTGAAAGTCAGAAAGAGTTCGACAAGTATTAATCTTATATCACACTAAGCCTCATTTCAACCATTAAGTTCTTCTAACCAGTGCTTTAAACAATCAAATCATTGCTATAAATTATGAAACCAACCAGTGCTTTAAACCATTTATTCAACAAGTACACCTATGCTACCTACTTCAAGTTTAGAGCCCTTCATTCAATGCCATAAACCTTAACTATTCCAGTGCTAATTCCAACTTCTTCTCTCAATCTTAAATTCAACTAATGTCCTATCTTTCCATTCAGAATTAGCCCATCTTTATTGTTCTAACCTTCCTCAAACAGCCTTATTCCTTCTATTGTCGTAACTTTGATAACCTTAACCCCTATTTCAAACTGTCTCAACTTAAATCTTAATTCTTTAAATTGTTTAATTGCCTTTAACCTTAACGGTTTCGTTGAAACCTCCTTTTCTAAAAAAACATAAATAGGGTGGCTCCAACAAAAACATGCGTAACCTTATATCAGTGCAGATTACATAAGTTTTATAGAAAAAATTGTAAAGTTCAGTTCCTTCTACAAATTTTTCTGGAAAATTTTTAAAGTCCGGTAGTGTCATACCCCCATTTCGTGCCTCATAGTTACGTGATGATTTCCTTTGAAACATCGTTAAAGGATGCTTTAAATTAGTTCATATTCAGACAGTTTTCATGGCCATATCTAGCCCGTATTTCATTCTAATCCTGTAACCTCTCATTTGTTTATGTTTATTAAAAACAACGACAGATTGACAGATTACTGATAAACATATTACGTATCTAAGAGCCTTAATATTTAACTTTTAAGTTTCTTGAAGATAAATTATTATAATAGGTAAGCAAAGTTATAAGAAGTTAAGTACTTGGTGAGGTAATTATGCTGATAAAATAGGTGCTATTACGAAAATTGTATATGTACTTAACAAACATCAAGAGACGTACAAAACCCAGAAATTGCCCAACTTGCAGATCAGTAAATATTTGCGAAGGACCAATGCAACTTGAGGTACAACACTGCGGAACCCACTATCACCAGAACACTGAAAAATCAGCCTGATAATCAGTCGATAGTCAAACTTGATAAAACTCCTAAAACTTCTTATTCTTCTTCCAAAATATTCAATTTAAACATGGATAAAATAATTAAAGATTGAACTGGAAAACTTTGTCCAGATTGTAAGTTATAACCAACCGACTTACATAGAGCTAAGCTAAAGCCGTCAAAAGCTATTAAAATACAAGGAAACTAGTGGATATATCACGCATCTGAATCGCTCAATAAAAGGCTATTACAATGGCACAACCATAATAGTCCTTGTATCGCACAATGGAACAACCATAATAGTGCTTGTACAATGGCGATATATCAAGTTAATTACTCCGAATATTAAACTCTAAAACACCGAGATAATAACAGTATCGCGCTTAACAAACATTTTGATAGTAAACTTCCCTATGAACCAGAGCTAGCCTTTCTTATCGCCTTTCGTCTATTAGGAACACGGTGATTCATTTCGTAGCGTGAAATGTAATTTTGAATTAGTATTCTTAATTTAAAAAGTCTTAATTTGAACAAAAATTACGCAAAAAGTGAACAAAGTCATGTCAAATATCCCGTGTTCAAACAAAACTTTAAACCTCAAAAAAAACGAAATTCAAAAAATCTTTGATTTTGAATTCTACGCAGGACGAGCTTTTCAAAGATACCACTCACATTTATCTACGATGAATATATCGATCGACCACAATTGACTGAACAAAAAAAAACTATTTGAGTATATAGTCCCCCCACCCCACAAGTGGGGTCGGAACAATTAACATATTGAAATCGCCGCAAACTATATGTTTAGTTTCTGGATAATTAAAACGATTGGACAAATAAAAACTAAAAAGTTGGGCCTAAGGATTTAATTAGAGTTTACTTCTTGAACGAAGTTTGTTTGGAGATGGATGATAATCTCGCCTTTCAAATCGGCCGTCGAAAAAATTCAACACCTCCACCCCTTCTTTTGCTCACAAGACATGACGTAATTATGCAAGATATAAAGTTTTATTGCCACAAGCTTTGATTGAGCCATATTTCCGTCAAATATAGTGCAGCCGGTATAGTTAAGGCTGCTTAGGTACACCTCAACCGTGTCTACATTTTCTGAAATAGATTTTTGTTCTGCAAAATAATGTTGAGAAAAATGATGAGCTGGCAAAAAAAACCAGGCAAAAGTATGAATTTGAAACATTATGTCCTGAAAATTGCATATTGAATGTAGAAACGGCTTTCAACTGAAAGTTTTGAGGCATTAGCGACTGCAACTAAGAAACTAGTGTTTGCCTGTATTTTTAATTCGTAGTGGGTAGATTGAAAAAACAATAGTCAATTATGAATGTGTATTGCACAGTATTACCTACCTAAACGCTCCCCGCTGGATGAACTTTTCAATGGTCTCTTTCGAGGCACCTAAGAATGCACATTGATGCAGAGCAGTCCACAATTTGGGTTTACCCTCTTTCTTCGCGTTCCGGGTCGAGTTAGCGGAGAGACTGAGACCGTAGCTTTGGATCAACCTAGAACGACACCAAGTGAAATCAAGGAACACCTGTTCTTCGCTTGCATTTGGTGCACGCAAGCAGACAACTGTTTAATTTATTTTTGTTTCGACAAAATTTGAAGGAACTATAAGTAAGACAAGGTTATTTGAAATAAAAAACATGCGACTGCTAACAACCAGTCAAAAACTCTGAGCATATTCCACTCACGAAACACAAATGTCTTCCAAATTTCAACGAGTGAGATTCCAGGCTTTCCTAGAGCATTTCTAATCGTCAATTCAAATCATTTTTAGAAAAATATGCGTAAAGTGTCACGATGTTAATTTGTGAAATTATATGATCATTTCTGCAAGGATAGGGGTAAAAATTAACACGTTACAAGATAAAAACAAATATTGTTCCCGATGACTGTTTTCAAGCAGTAATATCGCCATGCTGCAATGACTATGGCTTTAATAGACTTTAGTTAGTACAATCCTGGTTTGCCCATCGTAAAATTTTCCTGGGAATCATACAAAGTCATTTACGATTACCGGTAAGGTAAGCTCATGTATGACTTTCATGTCTTCCCGGAAATCATGGAAGGATTATACAGAAACGTTAAAGCCGCTGCTCTTGTAACTATTATTATTGATCATCTAAGAAAACTGCAAAAAAACGGCTATCACCACCATCCCGATTTGACTCAAGAATAGTATCAATTCATTATACCAAATGTATTTACGACAGCATTCACATCCAGTCAGCTATTTGTACCAGTGGATCAACATTTGTACAACATTTTAACCTTTCAATATAATGAAATTGTTGTTTATGCCTATATATCTATAGATGATTTAAAGCACCATAGACATTGTTGCAATGTAGATTCCTTTTCCTGCCTCGTACTAAAAACCATAAGCTTATTTCAAAGCTGGATTATTTTTAGAGAACTGCGCAAATGTTCTGATCGAATACCTAGTCATCTGTTGGATACCTTTCTACAAGTGCAGCCCATCTTGTGTGCTTTGAACTCTTCTTGCGTGGCCTCCTTAGTTAGATTTTCACGTCGACATTTATATAAAACTAATGTTTAAATAGAAACCCACGAAATTGACCTAAAATTCATTACTATCCAGATTTGACTCTTCAATTACTCTTCCAATCTGTCACTTCTTACCAATTTTGCAGCCCAGAGAGCTACATGTATCACTGGGTCCTGGTACTCTAAGACTTTTTAAACGTTTGCAAGACACTTAGCAGTTCTCTTTTTAAAAATTCAAAAAAATTTAAGCCCTTATAACTAGTTGTGATCTTTTCTAACCTCGTGCGTAGGATTATGAGCAACCAGAAAAATGAAAATGGACTCCAATCCTCCGATGCATTACGTTACAAGTTATGATTTTGGCCGAATTTCAAAGAAGAACTATGTCACTAATACGATCCGACGTTTTCGACTAAATTTGACATCTCACATAAATTCTCCAACCAAATTGCGTCAAAAGGCACGAGCGTGATCTCGCGACTTTTACAGGGCGTCTTTTTCAGATCAAAGATTATATAAATTTATTCTAAATTAATATCAAAGATAGATCTCACGAAGCTATTACCTTGACTTCGATTTCATTACTAAACATATCTGGACATTGAAGGGCATCAGTTTGGAGTTAATTTTGTCTCTCCTTGGTATCTGAGACTCTGAGGAAGCTTTTTGCAAAATCATGTCCCAAAAATTCATTATTTGCTAGCGCTTCAAATAACCCGATATTTTGCCGTTTTTCTTCAATAATAAGGATGGGGACAAAATCTAACCTCACCTCCCATCGGTGCTCCCTGGGTAGGTAGATTGTCTGTGGACCCCTATAAATTCGGGATGCCTGATCTACTGAGCAAACGTGGTCATGGTCTGAAGAAAGAAATGGCAAACTACTTCAGTATCCTGCCATGAAAATGATGAGTAGATTTAAAAATCGGAAAAATACAGAACACTGATGCAATGCGGGAAGCTTACAAATGTAATACACGAGGCCGAAAGAGTGAAAATAGGAGTAATCGGAGTATCAGAAATGAGATGAAGCTCAAGCAAAATAAAAAGTGGGGATAGGCCATCAAAAAGCAAATCAAAACCTGAGCGAGAAGTAGGGTTCATCAACTCCAAGAGAAGACTAAGTCACTTATGTGTTAAAGGGCGGTATCGGAACGTATAGCTGCTGCACAATTTCACTGAAGGCCAGTCAGTCTCATCATTCAAGCGTATGCGCCGACATTAGATGCATCCAATGATTAATAAAAAGATTTCTACGATGAAATGTCATAGTCTTAGGAATGCAAAAAGTTGTGAAATAAACTGGGACAAGGGCGATATGAACACTAAACTCGTTTACAGCAGAGGAAAAAAGTTTGCCGACTGGCGTAAGACGAACAACCCGATAAAATCAAACACCTGGTTTCAACAGCCACCGAGAAGGCTATTTACATGGTCCAGTCCTGCTAACCGATACCGCAACCAAATTAACTACATATGTATGAATCATCGTTTCCGAAACGCTGTTACTCAAAGCACGGCTTATCCTGGAGCGAAAGGTGGAAGCGACCACAACCCAGTTGTGTCAAGACGCGGAATACGATTGAAGAAAGCCGCACAAAAATGAAAGAAAAGGAAGATAACGCCTTCGAGGAACTCAAGTCGAAACAGAAACTGCATTGGACATTCAAAGAAGTCTATGTAAATAAATGTACAACAAGCACATGTACCAAAGCAGTAAAGAAGATGACAAAGGTCTGGCTGAAACCAGAGATCCTGGAGCTATGGGAACTAGAACATTAGCACCCAGCAGAACTCGGAGGTGCATCAAAGAGCATGCCAAAATACGAAATCTGAATACTCTCGACAGAAATGACTCGATATCGAACAACCCCCAACCACCAATCCAAGAGAACTCAGACACAAAAACATTACAGAACTCAGGCCAACGACCGATGGAAGCTGTTTGATCGGCAAGAGATTTTTAACCGATGGGAAGAACACAGCTAACCTGTTTGCGGATAGAGGACGTACCCAAGAAACAGTTACCTTTCTATATAGGAGAACCATGTCCGGAACGCTATCCAAAAAATGAAAAGTAGAAAAGCATTCGGTCCGGAAGAAATCCCGATTCAGCTTCTGAAGATCGTGGCAGCCCCAGGCATCAAAGCGCTCACATCACGAAGGTAACAATGTGGTACGTTCGATACCAAAAGATATCAGAACGTACATCTCTATTCTTCTGTCAAAATCTCTAAACACAATGGAATGCGAAAATCACAGATCCATTAGCCTCATGAGCCAAGTACTAAAGACACTTTCAAAAATGCAAATGCCACTATTGCCGCAGAAATCAACAAGAACCAGATTTTAGACATAAATCAAATTTACTGCTGTTTGGTTGACTTATAACTGTTAAGCTTTTAACATACAGTTTGAAATCATAGCTGATCTTGACGTAATGGACAAAAACTTCAGACTACTGCCAAATTTGTATTTTAGGCACGATGCAACCATATGAAACGATAAACAACTCAAAACTTGTTGAATCGAGCGAGGGGTAAGACAAAGATGCGTCATGTCACCTAACTTGTTCAATTTACACGGAGGTAATATAGCGCTCCTTAAATGATCTGCCTGGATTAAAGATACACGATCAAAGACTGACAGATATTCGGTGTGACAGATGTACACTGGATAGCACCCTATTGATATCGATTTCCAAGGAAGAGACAAATGCTGATGAACCAAATCCAGAAGCGGACGGGCTCCTAGTCGACGTACGAAGTGTTCAAAAGAGTGCGCAGAAGAAAACTCATGATCGCCGATGTCTTTTGATATGCCACAACAAGTGACTGCAAAATTTTTATTTTAGGCTCGATGCAACCATACGAAACGATAAACATCTCAAAACTTGTTAGATTGAGCGAGGGGTAAGACAAATATGCGTGATGTCACCTGACTTGCTCAATTTACCAGGAGGTAATATAGCGCTCCCTAAATGAGCTACCCGGAGTAATGATACATGGTCCAATACTGACAGATATTTGGCCTGACGATATACGCTGGATAACACCGTATTGACATCAAATTCCAAGGAAGGGACAAATTATGATGAATCAGATCCAGAAGCTGACGGGCTCCGAGTCGAAGTACGAAGTGTTCAAAAGAGTGCCCAGAAAACTCATGATCGCCCATGTCTTTTGATATGCCACAAGAAGTAGAAGGATACCCTTTATGGCGAGTTCGGACTTTGTTCCTACCTGTAAATGAGGATGAGAGCCTTAAACGGTCATGACGAATTCATATTCTCACCAATATCTCATACCGAAAGAAATCCCGATTGAGCTTCTGAGGATCATGGGAGCCCCAGGCATCAAAGCGCTGACATCACGAAGGTAACTTAGTGGTACTTTCGACCAAAATACATCAAGACGTCCATCTTTATTCTTTTGTCAAAATCTCCAAAAGCAATGGAATGCGAAAAACACAGGTCCAATAGCCTCATGAGCCAAGTACTAAAGACACTTTTAAAAGTGCAAATGCAACTATTGCCGCATAAATCAACAAGAACCAGATTTTAGATATAAATCAAATTTACTGCTGTTTTGTTGACTTCAACGTTTAGATTTTAACAAACAGTTTGAAATCATAGCTGATCTTGACGTAATGAACAAACACTTCAAACGACTGCCAAATTTTTATTTTAGGCTCCATGCAACCATACGAAACGATAAACATCTGAAACCTTGTTAGATCGAGCGAGGGGTAAGACAAGGATGCGTGATGTTACCTAACTTTCTCAATTTACCAGGAGGTAATATAGCGCTCGCTAAATGAGCTCGGAGTAATGATACATGGTCCAAAACTGACAGATATTCGGTGTGACAGATATACAATGGATAGCACCGTATTGAAATCGAGTTCCAAGGAAGAGACAAATGCTGAGGAATCAATTCCAGAAGCCAACGGGCTCCGACTCGACGTACGAAGTGTTCAAAAGAGTGAGCAGAAGAAAACTAATGATCTCCGATGTCTTTTGATATGCCACAAGAAGTGACTGCAAAATTTTTATTTTAGGCCCGATGCAACCATACGAAACGATAAACATCTCAAAACTTGTTGAATCCAGCGAGGGGTAAGACAAAGATGCGTCATGTCACCTGACTTGTTCAATTTTCATGGAGGTAATACAGCGCTCCCTAAATGAGCTGCCTGGATTAATGATACATGGTCAAAAACTGACAGATATTCGGTGTGACAGATATACACTGGATAGCACCGTGATATCGAGTTCCAAGGAAGAGACAAATGCTGATGAACCAAATCCAGAAGCGGACGGGCTCCTAGTCGACGTACGAAGTGTTCAAAAAGAGTGCGCAGAAGAAAACTCATGATCGCCGATGTCTTTTGATATGCCACAAGTGACTGCAAAATTTTTATTTTAGGCTCGATGCAACCATACGAAACGATAAACATCTCAAAAATTGTTAGATTGAGCGAGGGGTAAGACAAATATGCGTGATGTCACCTGACTTGCTCAACTTACCAGGAGGTAATATAGCGCTCCCTAAATGAGCTACCCGGAGTAATGATACATGGTCCAAAACTGACAGATATTTGGCGTAACAGATATACGCTGGACAACACCGTATTGACATCAAATTCCAAGGAAGGGAAAAATAATGATGAATCAGATCCAGAAGCGGACGGGCTCCGAGTCGAAGTACGAAGTGTTCAAAAGAGTGCGCAGAAGAAAACTCATGATCGCCCATGTCTTTTGATATGCCACAAGAAGTAGAAGGATACCCTTTATGGCGAATTTGGTCCTTGTTCCTACCTGTAAATGAGGATGAGAGCCTTAAACGGTGATGACGAATTCATATTCTCACCAATATCTCATACCGAAAGAAATCCCGATTGAGCGTCTGAGGGTCATGGGAGCCCCAGGCATCAAAGCGCTGACATCACGAAGGTAATTTAGTGGTACGTTCGATAGCAAAATACATCAAGACGTCTATCTTTATTCTTTTGTCAAAATCTCCAAAGGCAATGGAATGCGAAAAACACAGGTCCAATAGCCTCATGAGCCAAGTACTAAAGACACTTTTAAAAGTGCAAATGCAACTATTGCCGCATAAATCAACAAGAACCAGATTTTAGATATAAATCAAATTTACTGCTGTTTTGTTGACTTAAACGTTTAGATTTTAACAAACAGTTTGAAATCATAGCTGATCTTGACGTAATGAACAAACACTTCAAACGACTGCCAAATTTTTATTTTAGGCTCCATGCAACCATACGAAACGATAAACATCTGAAACCTTGTTAGATCGAGCGAGGGGTAAGACAAGGATGCGTGATGTTACCTAACTTACTCAATTTACCAGGAGGTAATATAGCGCTCCCTAAATGAGCTCGGAGTAATGATACATGGTCCAAAACTGACAGATATTCGGTGTGACAGATATACACTGGATAGCACCGTATTGAAATCGAGTTCCAAGGAAGAGACAAATGCTGAGGAATCAATTCCAGAAGCCAACGGGCTCCGACTCGACGTACGAAGTGTTCAAAAGAGTGAGCAGAAGAAAACTAATGATCTCCGATGTCTTTTGATATGCCACAAGAAGTGACTGCAAAATTTTTATTTTAGGCCCGATGCAACCATACGAAACGATAATCATCTCAAAACTTGTTGAATCCAGCGAGGGGTAAGACAAAGATGCGTCATGTCACCTGACTTGTTCAATTTACATAGAGGTAATACAGCGCTCCCTAAATGAGCTGCCTGGATTAATGATACATGGTCAAAAACTGACAGATATTCGGTGTGACAGATATACACTGGATAGCACCGTGATATCGAGTTCCAAGGAAGAGACAAATGCTGATGGACCAAATCCAGAAGCGGACGGGCTCCTAGTCGACGTACGAAGTGTTCAAAAGAGTGCGCAGAAGAAAACTCATGATCGCCGATGTCTTTTGATATGCCACAAGTGACTGCAAAATTTTTATTTTAGGCTCGATGCAACCATACGAAACGATAAACATCTCAAAAATTGTTAGATTGAGCGAGGGGTAAGACAAATATGCGTGATGTCACCTGACTTGCTCAACTTACCAGGAGGTAATATAGCGCTCCCTAAATGAGCTACCCGGAGTAATGATACATGGTCCAAAACTGACAGATATTTGGCGTAACAGATATACGCTGGACAACACCGTATTGACATCAAATTCCAAGGAAGGGAAAAATAATGATGAATCAGATCCAGAAGCGGACGGGCTCCGAGTCGAAGTACGAAGTGTTCAAAAGAGTGCGCAGAAAAAAACTCATGATCGCCCATGTCTTTTGATATGCCACAAGAAGTAGAAGGATACCCTTTATGGCGAATTTGGTCCTTGTTCCTACCTGTAAATGAGGATGAGAGCCTTAAACGGTGATGACGAATTCATATTCTCACCAATATCTCATACCGAAAGAAATCCCGATTGAGCGTCTGAGGGTCATGGGAGCCCCAGGCATCAAAGCGCTGACATCACGAAGGTAATTTAGTGGTACGTTCGATAGCAAAATACATCAAAACGTCTATCTTTATTCTTTTGTCAAAATTTCCAAAGGCAATGGAATGCGAAAAACACAGGTCCAATAGCCTCATGAGCCAAGTACTAAAGACACTTTTAAAAGTGCAAATGCAACTATTGCCGCATAAATCAACAAGAACCAGATTTTAGATATAAATCAAATTTACTGCTGTTTTGTTGACTTAAACATTTAGATTTTAACAAACAGTTTGAAATCATAGCTGATCTTGTTGTAATGAACAAAAACATTAAACGACTGCCAAATTTTTATTTTAGGCTCCATGCAACCATACGAAACGATAAACATCTGAAACCTTGTTAGATCGAGCGAGGGGTAAGACAAGGATGCGTGATGTTACCCAACTTTCTCAATTTACCAGGAGGTAATATAGCGCTCCCTAAATGAACTACCCGGAGAAACGATACATGGTCCAAAACTGACAGATATTTGGCGTGACAGATATACGCTGGATAACACCGTATTGATATCAAATTCCAGAAAAGGGACAAATATTGATGAATCAGATCCAGAAGCGGACGGGCTCCGAGTCGACGTACCAAATGTTCGAAAGTGCGCAGAAGAAAACTCATGATCCACGATGTCTTTTGATATGCCACAAGAAGTAGAAGGATACCCTTTATGGCGAGTTTGGATCTTCATCCCAGCTGTAAATGAAGATGAGAACCTTAAACGGTCATGATGGATTCATATTCTCACATGCACCAATATCTCATATCAAAATATGACTTTATCCTTTAGATTGCGGTTACATCAATCCTATTGATATCTTGAATAAGGCCAGCTACAATTTGCTTTTCTAAGATGAAATAAATATATATTTCAAATTGTAACGGATCGACAAAACTAAAGTGTCTAGTCTTACTCCAGATTTCAATAGTAATGATGTACACCAAGTTCATATTACACATTTTTTTTATATACTATCCGATAGATTGAGCCATGTGGATGTGGTAATTCAACTTAGCAGGGAATGAGAGACCCTAGAAACAAAAAATAGTTAAATGTAAAGAGTCTGCAATGTTCAAATAATTTTTGTTTCTTAATAGTGTTGCAGTTCTCCCAAAAAAAAACAATTCTTTCACCTAGAAACCGTAATCTGCAATAATATTGTCCGTCGCACATTCAATAAAATAGACCTTTAATACATCAAATATTCAATAAAATAGACCTAGCATACATCACCCCTATAGAAATCTTAATAAGGCCAGATATGATTTACATTTGTCACCTTCAGAATTGTTCATATACAATATTTGAAAACTAAAAAAAAATTTGAAGCAAGTGGATGTGGGCATTGAAAAGCAAATCACAGTCACTACGAACCGGAAAAATTAAATGTAAAGAATTATCACCTGTAAAGAATTATTAGTTGTTAAGTCTTGGGAGTTTTGCCAAAAACAATCCCGTCCCGTTTCACATTGAAATCTTAATGTATTAACGTGCAATTATATTGTCCGTGTTTGCAATTCGTTCATTTTCATTTTGATCACGCCAACGAAATACAAGAAGGCTTGTTATTTTTATGAGGTGGTTGAATTCTTAAGAAATTTGAAAAATTATTTATAAAATTTATAAAATTATTTCTAAAATTTTGGATCGGTATAGTGACATCCTTCTGAAAAAAATCTGAAAACAAATCTGAAATTGAATTGAAGGAGACTTAAAATGGCTAATAGAAAAATTTTTGTCTGCGCTGAGATTTTTGACTCAGCCTCTTCATAATCGTCGCGTCGGATGAAGCAGCTTTTATGCTGAGTTGAGATTTCTTCGAACCTAACGATAACGGGCAACAACCAAAATCTCCGAGTAGACAATTATTTTCGCACCATATTTTAAGTTCCAATTAATTCAATTTCCAGGTTTTTTCAGATTTTTGCGGAAGGCTGTCACTGTTCCGATCCAAATATTTTTAAATAATTTTTCAGTTCTGAAGACTTCAAACACCTAAGAAAAAGAAAAGGCCTTCCTGTATTCTGCGCGTGATCAAAAAGAAAATGAACAAATTGTAAACATGGACGACATAGGTGAAGATTTATGCATTAAGATTTCAATGTGAAACTGGATGGAATTGCAAAAAACCTGAAAAACCTCAAAATTGAAATCGAACTTAAAATTGCAACTGCTAAAATATTTGTTTAGTCACAGATTTTATATCTTGTCCTTTATAATCGTTATGTTGGAAAAAATTTCAACTCAGCATAAAAACTGCTTCATTCAACCCGATGATTATGAAGAGGCTGAGTCATAAATCTCGGCGTAGACAAAAAATTCTATTTACCATTTTAAATCTCCTTCAATTCAGATTCAGACTTTTTCTGATTTTCTTGCAAAGGGTGTTACAGTTCTGATCAAAGGAATTTTACAACTTTTCGAACTTCTGAAGAATTAAATCGCATCAAATGAAGAACAAGCGTTATTGTATCAAAAAAATGAACATGAACGAATTGTAAACACGGACAAAATAGCAGAATAACTCAAAACGATTTCAATTAGAAAAAGAATTGGATTAATTTTTGTAGAGAAATGACTGCAACACTTTAAAAAACTATACACAAAATTTATGTGCTCGAACCAATAAAGTATTTAAAGATTGTTACAAAGAGGAAAACATTTCGAAGTAAGATTTCTATTAACTCAAATTTTTTGAAAGCGGTCTTTTTAAGGCACGCAAAACCATCATTTTGGCTAATAAAAACGACATGTTGCCAGAACGTCATGCGATCCGCGAACAAAATCTGAAAATCAATATATGATTGAAACCAAGAAGAATTTCACAGGAAAACTTTTCTAAAGGATTTGATTCATGTCTGGTCTTGAGAGAGTTGCAAAAACATTCCTGTGAATCCAATACTCATTATGTAGCTTCAATCTACGATAACAAAAAGCAAAAACCTGAAGGCCGCAAAATTTGCAAAGAACTGCCTGTGTTCTACGGAGAAACTTGAAAAATAGTTCCGCAAACATCATGTATCATTTCCTGGTATTCATAAATAAAAAAAATACAATATTTTCTTGTTTTCATGCAAGGCTTTTACTGGGAAAAATGTGACAACTTATATAGGATAATACATGATCCTTCATAAAGCCTAGCAAGTGGCAATAAGGGGCTCTTAATGCAAGTTTGCTTTCACATCTAGCTATGAAATTTTCAAATACTACTATGAAACATGAACATCGTCTTGTTTTGTTTCCATTATTCTATGATGTAATCCCTACCGAGTGTCTTTGGTTCTGAGCGTAAAAGTTACTAAATGTCTTA
Organism: Convolutriloba macropyga; assembly: GCF_964194025.1. Taxonomy (NCBI): domain Eukaryota; kingdom Metazoa; phylum Xenacoelomorpha; order Acoela; family Convolutidae; genus Convolutriloba; species Convolutriloba macropyga. Next base: position 28,774,545 of record NC_134473.1, read on the forward strand.
ACCATCTAACATCGGACGAATTGCTCTCGAACGGTCATTCGAGAAGTCAAATAGCTCAAGAGAATGTTATAGAACCAAAGCGAAAGCAAAAAAAAATACATAAAGAAGACACACACGGTTACAATAACTGTTTCAAACTTCGTCCGAGAGAATAAAAGTAGAGTATTTAGCTCTCATTATTAAAGAAAAGTTCAAGATTTTCGCAGTATGAAATTAATATTAAAAATCATCAAAAAGAGATTGTACTGTGGAGATGGTTGCTCACTCTAAATAAATGTAAATATACTACAGATACATTTGTAGACAAATGAAGTCGTTAACTGATCCAGAAGTATACAATTTTTATCTGATCTAAGTCATGAACTTTAATACTGAGCTCAAAAACTGTAAACAGCAAAGCCGAAAAGCACAAGTTATGATTGGACCACAAGCTGTGGTGGTTACGTATTCAATGTAAGCCGTGAGTAGTATAACGTGAGCAAAGCTGGGGGGGGGGGGGGGTAAAAAGACGTACCTATGTATAAAGATTACGTATAGCCCATATTCCCTCAAATCCCAAAGACGTACCTCACAGCATGATACCCAAGCTGTTCACACGAGGGGGAGGGGATTAGCAAGATAATCCCTTGATATTAAATTAGTAGGGTCATTTACCCTTTCCCATTTTACACTTTAATAATGTAAATTTCCAAAAGTGTACCTCACAGCATGACACCCAAGCTGTTCACACGAGGGGATTAGCAAGATAATCCCTTGATATTAAATTAGTAAGGTCATTTACCCTTTCCCATATTACACTTTAATAATGTAAATTTCCAAAAGTGTACCTCACAGCATGACACCCAAGCTGTTCACACGAGGGGATTAGCAAGATAATCCCTTAATATTAAATTAGGTCATTTACCCTTTCCCATATTACACTTTAAAAATGTAAATTTCCAAAAGTGTACCTCACAGCATGATACCCAAGCTGTTCGCACTAAGGGGATTAGCAAGATAATCCTTTAATAATAATTTAGGATGACTCATTTACAGTTACGAACGAATTTTCAAAAACGTACCTCACAGTATGATAACCAAACTGTTCACACAAAGGGGGATTAGCTAGCTAATGTTTTAATATTAAATTAGATAAGATGACTCATTTACACTTATGTACAGCTTACGTGATTTTGAAAAATGTACCTCACAGCATGACACCCAAGCTGTTCACACGAAGGGGATTGGCAAGATAGTGCCTTAACAACAAATTAATAAGGTCATCGACCCCCTACCAAATTACATTTTAATAACGTAAATTTTCAAAGACGTACCTCACAGCATGACACCCAAGCTGTTCACCCGAAGGGGATTAGCAAGAAAGTGACTTCACAACAAATTAATAAGGTCATCGATACCCTACCAAATTACATTTTAATAACATACATTTCCAAAGACGTACCTCACAGCATGACACCCAAGCTGTTCACACGAAGGGGATTGGCAAGATAGTGCCTTAACAACAAATTAATAAGGTCATCGACCCCCTACCAAATTACATTTTAATAACGTAAATTTTCAAAGACGTACCTCACAGCATGACACCCAAGCTGTTCACCCGAAGGGGATTAGCAAGAAAGTGACTTCACAACAAATTAATAAGGTCATCGATACCCTACCAAATTACATTTTAATAACATACATTTCCAAAGACGTACCTCACAGCATGACACCCAAGCTGTTCACACGAAGGGGATTTGCAAGATAGTGCCTTAACAACAAATTAATAAGGTCATCGACCCCCTACCAAATTACATTTTAATAACGTAAATTTTCAAAGACGTACCTCACAGCATGACACCCAAGCTGTTCACCCGAAGGGGATTAGCAAGAAAGTGACTTCACAACAAATTAATAAGGTCATCGATACCCTACCAAATTACATTTTAATAACATACATTTCCAAAGACGTACCTCACAGCATGACACCCAAGCTGTTCACACGAAGGGCATTAGCAAGATATTACCTAAAGAACAAATTAATAAGCTCATCGACCAACTACCAAATTACACTTTAATAACGTAAATTTCCAGAGATGTACCTCACAGCATGACACCCAATCTGTTCACACGAAGAGGATTAGCAAGATAGTGCCTTTACAACAAATTAATAAGGTCATCGACCCCTACCAAATTACACATTAAAAACGTAAATTTCCAAAAACGTACCTCACAGCATGAAACCCAAGCTGTTCACACGAAGGGGATTGGCAAGATAGTGCCTTAACAACAAATTAATAAGGTCATCGACCCCCTACCAAATTACATTTTAATAACGTAAATTTTCAAAGACGTACCTCACAGCATGACTCCCAAGCTGTTCACCCGAAGGGGATTAGCAAGAAAGTGACTTCACAACAAATTAATAAGGTCATCGATACCCTACCAAATTACATTTTAATAACATACATTTCCAAAGAAGTACCTCACAGCATGACACCCAAGCTGTTCACACGAAGGGCATTAGCAAGATATTACCTAAAGAACAAATTAATAAGCTCATCGACCAACTACCAAATTACACTTTAATAACGTAAATTTCCAGAGATGTACCTCACAGCATGACACCCAATCTGTTCACACGAAGAGGATTAGCAAGATAGTGCCTTTACAACAAATTAATAAGGTCATCGACCCCTACCAAATTACACTTTAAAAACGTAAATTTCCAAAAACGTACCTCACAGCATGAAACCCAAGCTGTTCACACGAAGGGGATTAGCAAGACAGTGCCTTAACAAATTAGTAAGGACAATGACCCCCTACCATATTACAGTTTACTAATGTAAATTTCCAAAGACGTACCTCACAGCATGACACCCAAGCTGTTCTCTCAAAGGGGATTAGTTAGGTAATGTTTTAATATTAAATTAGATAGGGTGACTCATTTACACTTACGTACGGTTTACGTGATTTTCAAAAGTGTACCTCACAGCATGATACCCAAGCTGTTCACACGAAGGGGATTAGCAAGACAGTGCCTTAACAAATTAGTAAGGACATTGACCCCCTACCATATTACAGTTTACTAATGTAAATTTCCAGAGATGTACCTCACAGCGTGACAGCCAAGCTGTTCGCACGACGGGGATTAGCAAGACAGTGCCTTAACATCGAATCAGTAAGGTCATTGTCCCCTTACCAAATTGCATTTTACTAACATCTGATTTCAAAGACGTACCTCACAGCATGATACCCAAGCTGTTCACGCGAGGGAGATTAGCAAGATAATTCCTTAATATTTAATTAGTAAGGTCATTTACCCATTCCCATATTACACTTTAATAATGTAAATTTTCAAAGGTGTACCTCACAGCATGACACCCAAGCTGTTCACACGAGGGGGATTAGCAAGATAGTGCCTTAACAACAAATCAGTAAGGTCATTGACCCCCTACCATTTTACACTTTAATAAAGCAAATTTCCAATAACGTACCCCACAGCATGACACCCCAGCTGTTCACACGAGGGGGATTAGCAAGACAGGGGGATAAAAGATGTACCTATCTATAAAGATTACGTATAGCCCATTTCCCCTCATATCCCGAAGACGTACCTCACAGCGTGATACCCACGCTGTTCACACGAGGGGGATTAGTCAGATAATCCCTTAATATTAAATTAGTAAGGTAATTTACCTCTTCCCATAAAAGACGTACCTCAGAGCATGATACCCAAGCTGTTCACACGAAAAATATCACATTCTTGCTTAAAATACCCAATTCTTGCCAAAAATACCCCATCCTCGCTAAAAATACCCAATTCTTGAAAAAAAAAATTCTTACCAAAAAATTACCATTTCTTGGCAAAAAATACACAATTATTGCCAAAAAACACCCAATTCCTACCAAAAATACCCAATTATTACCAAAGATACCCAATTATTACTAAAAATTAACCCAATTATTGCCAAAAATTACCCAATTCTTGCAGAAAATACCCAAATCTGACAAAATTTTTCCAAAACTTTACCAGAAACTACCCAATACTAAAAAAATAGCCATTTCTTACCAAAAAATACTTCTTTTTTGCCAAAAAAAAACATATTTTCTAACAAGAAACCCAATTCTATTAAAAACTGTCCATTTGCTACCACTTATAATTACCACAAAGTAGCTAAATATTGTCAAAAATACTCAATTTTTACACGTTTTTTTAGTATTGTAGAAAAACAACCAAATTTTGTAAAGGATAACAAAATGTTTTCAAATATTTATCGAAAATATATCAAAAATTAGACAACTTAACATAACATCATCATCTGTATTTATTTAATTTCTATCTGACAATCCGTTTATTTAGTGATCTTTCAAACATCAATTTTGACATCTTCTTTTGTAAAGGCGAATCTTCTCAGGTGATCGATAGAGGTTTTTTGAGTACAACTTCATCGAAATTTTCACTGTCGTTAGAAATAAGTCATAAAATGTATCAATTAAATCATAGTACCATAAAAATTACGTCCTACTATCTTCGCAATTACGGACAAATAGATGATTTCATAATTGCATGGGGGCCACTGTCCTCTTTAGAACAAAATTAAGATCAATTACGTCTTAGGATTGGAACAATTACCGAATTACAGAAACCTAGATATTCTATGTGGTCATTGAACTCATGTGAACAAAGTCTATACCATACTACTTACGATATGATGATTCATACTTTATCTAAGCATGCACAACTCACGTGATTGAGGTCTTACTCATAGTACCGTAATAATAACGTCAATATTGCGTCATAATGATGTCATCTTTATCATAGTGAACAAACAAAAGTACAACTCATTTTACTTCTTTTCCTTCTCTTCAACAACTTAACTATAACTAGCTTTTGTTCTTTTCTTGAGACAATTTGAAGCGCTTTTTTTTACCAGCCTAAGTTGACAACTATAAACTCTTCAGCGAAGATTCTTCATCTACAGGACCTCTTCCTATTTCGCATTCCAAGTAAGTCTGTTCTGTTATAAAATATGAGAACAAACCAAAAAAAAAGCGAATAAATAGCTATTATAATCATGGTACTCATTGGCAAATAGCATAGGAATGCTTCAGAGAGAAAGATTTAGCGATTATGGTTATAGAGGCAATTTTGCTTTAATTTAGTTCATTTAGGATTTCAACCGTCTTGAACCAAACAAAGGCTGGAATGATGAATATCAAATCTGTGAAACTGAACGAAAATCTCAAGGTCCACTTCTTCTTCCCCGACTTCAATGATGATGTAGCAATTATAAAAGAGAGAAAAACGTGCTTCGGATGGGTAGCTGATCCTCCATTCTCAATTCCGAGGCAGCTTCTGGTCTTCATTGTTGCTATCGAGAATTTGCCTGAAGTCTCTGTACCATACAAACAGACAACTGTAGACTTTTACAAAAACCACAATGAAAACACAACTTTACAAGTCTCGGACACCATGGAACTAAGCAGATCAGTCCGTGCGCAATTCTGTGATTATGAGTTGTCCTATAAAGCAATACATGAAAATCAACGAGGACTTTTTGAGGAGGAGAGGGAACTTAAATTCCTCTGGTGTGTTTCTGACGAGTATGACGATTTGCCGGAGCGGAAACCTGATCCGGATTGTGACGATTGGGAAAATGGATCACTGACAGAGAGTATTATTGCAAGTATAGAAGAAGAGAACGCACTTGGCCTCAAGTTTGACAACAAAAAATTTGACAAGTCAGTCCCCTTTTCGTGTTTTTCTACAGAAACTGAACAAGAAACCATGAAAGAAGTACAGGAGACATCAACGGTTGAAAATACTTTACTCGAGTCTGTCAAAACCATCCTCAGTAAAGTAGTCGACGAATGTGCAGATAATCGGGATCATTTTTTTTCCTGATGCAACTGAAGCAATATCTGAAAAAACTTCCCTCAAATGTGAGCAACCGGCGTATTGTACACAAAAGACAGTCAAGAGAAGGGCTCTTGTTGTCAATAACCCTGAGAGAGAGGGAAGTAGAAAGTCAGAAGTTGATGAGAACGAAGAAAAATTGTGCCCTCCATCGAGCAAATTGAGACGACATACTGAGTTATATGGTAACTAAACTAGCAATCTGAGAAGATATTCCATTGGCTGATTATTTTTGTTTGTATTTCCTGTATAATTTCAAATCTGATACTAGTATTTTTTGTGATGACTGGTTGACTGATTAATTTGAAATATTGTGTTTCTACACTCAGAAAAGCTGAAGTTCATGTATGCTTTTGAATTAATACTTTGATACTAATATTTAATTGAGTTTTAAAAATGCATTTTCGAAAACAATTTTTATCAAAAGTTCAATTTTGAATTTAATTATTTCTCGACAAATGCTTGCTTTGGAAATATCGTTTTTTTCAAAAATGTGGGTTATAGTCGTTGCAGAGACGGTGAAGTTGATTGGAAAAAGTTGGGATGGAAATGATCTGGTTATCAGACAATGGACCGTAGTCGACATACGACCACAAAATATCTGAAATGTTCTCATGCGGATAGGTTTTTTTAACAACAGGTTTTTCAAGTTCCTGAATGAGCTGAAAGACCAGATTTTTGAGGTAGGAATGAGCAAGACACGTATTGAACATAAAGATCCAATATTTCTTGGGTTCTTTATCCTCCTGTACGCCAAAATTACAATGTTGCAACTTAAATACATTTTCTAATCCTCTTTCTGCAATCCAAACAAATATGAGTTGATTGAAATGGATACTGACAGTCTTTGCTTGACACGTAGTGAGGAAAAATTTGACGAATTCAGTTGACCAGAAACGAATCCATTGTGGTACTGGATGATGCAAAGTAATTGCAGTGATAATTTCGCAGCAGACTTTAGCAACAATTCTTTACCACGAAATCTATGCAATAATCATGGAAACTTTGATAAGGGAACACCTGGTTTTTCTAAAGAAGAATTTTTGGTAAAGATTTTTAGATATAGATGCATACATATCATTATTAATAAAATTTACAATTTTTGTAAGTGGAAAACCTTTTCAATTAGTTTGTTTTGAATAAAAATTGTTTTACTAAAGGAAATTTTTTTTGAAAATGTAAATTTTATAAGGTTTTTAACAAAAAAATGTAAATTTTGATGTTTTTTATTTTTCTATATTTTACATTTTTTAGTTTTTGAAGTTTTTTTCATGTATAATTTTTAATTCGTTTTTTATTCAAAATTGTTGTTTTACCGAAGAAAATTTTTTCAAATGTTGTCTTTTACATAAGGTTTTAACCAAAAGTAGACATGTTGTTTTTTTATTTTTCTATTTTCATTTCTCAGTTTTGGAACTTTTTTCACGTAAATTTTTTAATTCATTTGTTTTTTATTAAAAAAGGTTGTTTTACTAAAATAATTTTTTTAAAAAAATGTCGTTTTTAACTTTTAAGGTTTTAACCAAAAATGTAAATTTGTTTGTTTTTAAATTTTCTATATTTACATTTTAGTTTTAGAACTTTTTTTTCATGTAAAATTTTCAAGTTAATTATATTTTTCATTAAAAAGTGATTTTACTAAAATAATTTTTTTTTCAAAAATGTCGCTTTTTACACAAGGTTTGCAACCAAAAATGTATATTTTGTTTTTTATTTTTTCTATTTTTCCATTTTTCAGTTTTGGAAGTTTTTTTTATGTAAAATTTTCAATTTAATTGTTTTTTTATTAAAAAATGTTGTTTTACTAAAATAATTTTGTTTCAGAAATGTCGTTTTTTACATAAGGTTTTTATCCAAAAATGTAAATTTTGTTGTTTTTTATTTTTCTATTATTACATTTTTTTCAGTTTTTGAAGTTTTTTTCATGTAAAATTTTCAAATTAATTATTTTTTCATT